>NW_022262330.1:47500-71666 GCF_002021735.2 Oncorhynchus kisutch | reverse complement strand
CCCGCTATAGGATCACCCTATACGGCCCTCTTTTCACTCAGGGCCGTCCTGGGTGCTTTATGGACTGTTTGACAAGTTCTGGAGGAGGAAATAGAGCCGTGCACCTGGTGATTGAAACCGTGCACCTGGTGATTGAAAACGTGCATCTGGTAACCCAAAATTCAAATATGGTCCTAAATGCATTTAAGGGTCATTCTGATATTAATGCCCGCTATGGAAACACCCTACTACGGCCCTCTCTCTGTCGGGGGCGACCTGAGTGCATTATGGACACTTTGAAATTTCACGATGGATACTGATTGCTATACAACGGTAACCCAAAAACACAAATATGGTCATAATGCATTTAACGGTCATTCTGATTTTAATGCCCGCTATAGGAGCACCCTACTACGGCCCTCTTTCACTCAGGGCCGTCCTGGGTGCTTTATGGACTGTTTGACAAGTGCTGGAGGAGGAATAGAGCCGTGCACCTGGTGATTGAAACCGTGCATCTGGTAACCCAAAACACAAATATGGTCATAAATGCATTTAACGGTCATTCTGATTTTAATGCCCGCTATAGGAGCACCCTACTACGGCCCTCTTTCACTCAGGCCGTCCTGGGTGCTTTATGGACTGTTTGACAAGTGCTGGAGGAGGAAATAGAGCCGTGCACCTGGTGATTGAAACCGTGCACCTGGTGATTGAAAACGTGCATCTGGTAACCCAAAAATTCAAATATGGTCCTAAATGCATTTAAGGGTCATTCTGATATTAATGCCCGCTATGGAAATACCCTACTACGGCCCTCTCTCTGTCGGGGCGACCTGAGTGCATTATGGACACTTTGAAATTTCACGATGGATACTGATTGCTATACAAGCGGTAACCCAAAAACACAAATATGGTCATAAATGCATTTAACGGTCATTCTGATTTTAATGCCCGCTATAGGAGCACCCTACTACGGCCCTCTTTCACTCAGGGCCGTCCTGGGTGCTTTATGGACTGTTTGACAAGTGCTGGAGGAGGAAATAGAGCCGTGCACCTGGTGATTGAAACCGTGCATCTGGTAACCCAAAAACACAAATATGGTCATAAATGCATTTAACGGTCATTCTGATTTTAATGCCCGCTATAGGAGCACCCTACTACGGCCCTCTTTCACTCAGGGCCGTCCTGGGTGCTTTATGGACTGTTTGACAAGTGCTGGAGGAGGAAATAGAGCCGTGCACCTGGTGATTGAAACCGTGCACCTGGTGATTGAAAACGTGCATCTGGTAACCCAAAAATTCAAATATGGTCCTAAATGCATTTAAGGGTCATTCTGATATTAATGCCCGCTATGGAAACACCCTACTACGGCCCTCTCTCTGTCGGGGGCGACCTGAGTGCATTATGGACACTTTGAAATTTCACGATGGATACTGATTGCTATACAAGCGGTAACCCAAAAACACAAATATGGTCATAAATGCATTTAACGGTCATTCTGATTTTAATGCCCGCTATAGGAGCACCCTACTACGGCCCTCTTTCACTCAGGGCCGTCCTGGGTGCTTTATGGACTGTTTGACAAGTGCTGGAGGAGGAAATAGAGCCGTGCACCTGGTGATTGAAACCGTGCATCTGGTAACCCAAACACAAATATGGTCATAAATGCATTTAACGGTCATTCTGATTTTAATGCCCGCTATAGGAGCACCCTACTACGGCCCTCTTTCACTCAGGGCCGTCCTGGGTGCTTTATGGACTGTTTGACAAGTGCTGGAGGAGGAAATAGAGCCGTGCACCTGGTGATTGAAACCGTGCATCTGGTAACCCAAAAACACAAATATGGTCATAAATGCATTTAACGGTCATTCTGATTTTAATGCCCGCTATAGGAGCACCCTACTACGGCCCTCTTTCACTCAGGGCCGTCCTGGGTGCTTTATGGACTGTTTGACAAGTGCTGGAGGAGGAAATAGAGCCGTGCACCTGGTGATTGAAACCGTGCATCTGGTAACCCAAAACACAAATATGGTCATAAATGCATTTAACGGTCATTCTGATTTTAATGCCCGCTATAGGAGCACCCTACTACGGCCCTCTTTCACTCAGGGCCGTCCTGGGTGCTTTATGGACTGTTTGACAAGTGCTGGAGGAGGAAATAGAGCCGTGCACCTGGTGATTGAAACCGTGCACCTGGTGATTGAAAACGTGCATCTGGTAACCCAAAAATTCAAATATGGTCCTAAATGCATTTAAGGGTCATTCTGATATTAATGCCCGCTATGGAAACACCCTACTACGGCCCTCTCTCTGTCGGGGGCGACCTGAGTGCATTATGGACACTTTGAAATTTCACGATGGATACTGATTGCTATACAAGCGGTAACCCAAAAACACAAATATGGTCATAAATGCATTTAACGGTCATTCTGATTTTAATGCCCGCTATAGGAGCACCCTACTACGGCCCTCTTTCACTCAGGGCCGTCCTGGGTGCTTTATGGACTGTTTGACAAGTGCTGGAGGAGGAAATAGAGCCGTGCACCTGGTGATTGAAACCGTGCATCTGGTAACCCAAAAACACAAATATGGTCATAAATGCATTTAACGGTCATTCTGATTTTAATGCCCGCTATAGGAGCACCCTACTACGGCCCTCTTTCACTCAGGGCCGTCCTGGGTGCTTTATGGACTGTTTGACAAGTGCTGGAGGAGGAAATAGAGCCGTGCACCTGGTGATTGAAACCGTGCACCTGGTGATTGAAAACGTGCATCTGGTAACCCAAAAATTCAAATATGGTCCTAAATGCATTTAAGGGTCATTCTGATATTAATGCCCGCTATGGAAACACCCTACTACGGCCCTCTCTCTGTCGGGGGCGACCTGAGTGCATTATGGACACTTTGAAATTTCACGATGGATACTGATTGCTATACAAGCGGTAACCCAAAAACACAAATATGGTCATAAATGCATTTAACGGTCATTCTGATTTTAATGCCCGCTATAGGAGCACCCTACTACGGCCCTCTTTCACTCAGGGCCGTCCTGGGTGCTTTATGGACTGTTTGACAAGTGCTGGAGGAGGAAATAGAGCCGTGCACCTGGTGATTGAAACCGTGCATCTGGTAACCCAAAAACACAAATATGGTCATAAATGCATTTAACGGTCATTCTGATTTTAATGCCCGCTATAGGAGCACCCTACTACGGCCCTCTTTCACTCAGGGCCGTCCTGGGTGCTTTATGGACTGTTTGACAAGTGCTGGAGGAGGAAATAGAGCCGTGCACCTGGTGATTGAAACCGTGCATCTGGTAACCCAAAAACACAAATATGGTCATAAATGCATTTAACGGTCATTCTGATTTTAATGCCCGCTATAGGAGCACCCTACTACGGCCCTCTTTCACTCAGGGCCGTCCTGGGTGCTTTATGGACTGTTTGACAAGTGCTGGAGGAGGAAATAGAGCCGTGCACCTGGTGATTGAAACCGTGCACCTGGTGATTGAAAACGTGCATCTGGTAACCCAAAAATTCAAATATGGTCCTAAATGCATTTAAGGGTCATTCTGATATTAATGCCCGCTATGGAAACACCCTACTACGGCCCTCTCTCTGTCGGGGGCGACCTGAGTGCATTATGGACACTTTGAAATTTCACGATGGATACTGATTGCTATACAAGCGGTAACCCAAAAACACAAATATGGTCATAAATGCATTTAACGGTCATTCTGATTTTAATGCCCGCTATAGGAGCACCCTACTACGGCCCTCTTTCACTCAGGGCCGTCCTGGGTGCTTTATGGACTGTTTGACAAGTGCTGGAGGAGGAAATAGAGCCGTGCACCTGGTGATTGAAACCGTGCATCTGGTAACCCAAAAACACAAATATGGTCATAAATGCATTTAACGGTCATTCTGATTTTAATGCCCGCTATAGGAGCACCCTACTACGGCCCTCTTTCACTCAGGGCCGTCCTGGGTGCTTTATGGACTGTTTGACAAGTGCTGGAGGAGGAAATAGAGCCGTGCACCTGGTGATTGAAACCGTGCACCTGGTGATTGAAAACGTGCATCTGGTAACCCAAAAATTCAAATATGGTCCTAAATGCATTTAAGGGTCATTCTGATATTAATGCCCGCTATGGAAACACCCTACTACGGCCCTCTCTCTGTCGGGGGCGACCTGAGTGCATTATGGACACTTTGAAATTTCACGATGGATACTGATTGCTATACAAGCGGTAACCCAAAAACACAAATATGGTCATAAATGCATTTAACGGTCATTCTGATTTTAATGCCCGCTATAGGAGCACCCTACTACGGCCCTCTTTCACTCAGGGCCGTCCTGGGTGCTTTATGGACTGTTTGACAAGTGCTGGAGGAGGAAATAGAGCCGTGCACCTGGTGATTGAAACCGTGCACCTGGTGAAAACCAAAAACACAAATATGGTCATAAATGCATTTAACGGTCATTCTGATTTTAATGCCCGCTATGGAGCACCCTACTACGGCCCTCTTTGTCAGGGCCGTCCTGGGTGCTTTATGGACTGTTTGACAAGTTCAGGATGGATACTGATTGGTGATACAAGCGGTAACCCAAAAACACAAATATGGTCATAAATGCATTTAACGGTCATTCTGATTTTAATGCCCGCTATAGGAGCACCCTACTACGGCCCTCTTTCACTCAGGGCCGTCCTGGGTGCTTTATGGACTGTTTGACAAGTGCTGGAGGAGGAAATAGAGCCGTGCACCTGGTGATTGAAACCGTGCACCTGGTGATTGAAAACGTGCATCTGGTAACCCAAAAATTCAAATATGGTCCTAAATGCATTTAAGGGTCATTCTGATATTAATGCCCGCTATGGAAACACCCTACTACGGCCCTCTCTCTGTCGGGGGCGACCTGAGTGCATTATGGACACTTTGAAATTTCACGATGGATACTGATTGCTATACAAGCGGTAACCCAAAAACACAAATATGGTCATAAATGCATTTAACGGTCATTCTGATTTTAATGCCCGCTATAGGAGCACCCTACTACGGCCCTCTTTCACTCAGGGCCGTCCTGGGTGCTTTATGGACTGTTTGACAAGTGCTGGAGGAGGAAATAGAGCCGTGCACCTGGTGATTGAAACCGTGCATCTGGTAACCCAAAAACACAAATATGGTCATAAATGCATTTAACGGTCATTCTGATTTTAATGCCCGCTATAGGAGCACCCTACTACGGCCCTCTTTCACTCAGGGCCGTCCTGGGTGCTTTATGGACTGTTTGACAAGTGCTGGAGGAGGAAATAGAGCCGTGCACCTGGTGATTGAAACCGTGCACCTGGTGATTGAAAACGTGCATCTGGTAACCCAAAAATTCAAATATGGTCCTAAATGCATTTAAGGGTCATTCTGATATTAATGCCCGCTATGGAAACACCCTACTACGGCCCTCTCTCTGTCGGGGGCGACCTGAGTGCATTATGGACACTTTGAAATTTCACGATGGATACTGATTGCTATACAAGCGGTAACCCAAAAACACAAATATGGTCATAAATGCATTTAACGGTCATTCTGATTTTAATGCCCGCTATAGGAGCACCCTACTACGGCCCTCTTTCACTCAGGGCCGTCCTGGGTGCTTTATGGACTGTTTGACAAGTGCTGGAGGAGGAAATAGAGCCGTGCACCTGGTGATTGAAACCGTGCATCTGGTAACCCAAAAACACAAATATGGTCATAAATGCATTTAACGGTCATTCTGATTTTAATGCCCGCTATAGGAGCACCCTACTACGGCCCTCTTTCACTCAGGGCCGTCCTGGGTGCTTTATGGACTGTTTGACAAGTGCTGGAGGAGGAAATAGAGCCGTGCACCTGGTGATTGAAACCGTGCACCTGGTGATTGAAAACGTGCATCTGGTAACCCAAAAATTCAAATATGGTCCTAAATGCATTTAAGGGTCATTCTGATATTAATGCCCGCTATGGAAACACCCTACTACGGCCCTCTCTCTGTCGGGGGCGACCTGAGTGCATTATGGACACTTTGAAATTTCACGATGGATACTGATTGCTATACAAGCGGTAACCCAAAAACACAAATATGGTCATAAATGCATTTAACGGTCATTCTGATTTTAATGCCCGCTATAGGAGCACCCTACTACGGCCCTCTTTCACTCAGGGCCGTCCTGGGTGCTTTATGGACTGTTTGACAAGTGCTGGAGGAGGAAATAGAGCCGTGCACCTGGTGATTGAAACCGTGCATCTGGTAACCCAAAAACACAAATATGGTCATAAATGCATTTAACGGTCATTCTGATTTTAATGCCCGCTATAGGAGCACCCTACTACGGCCCTCTTTCACTCAGGGCCGTCCTGGGTGCTTTATGGACTGTTTGACAAGTGCTGGAGGAGGAAATAGAGCCGTGCACCTGGTGATTGAAACCGTGCATCTGGTAACCCAAAAACACAAATATGGTCATAAATGCATTTAACGGTCATTCTGATTTTAATGCCCGCTATAGGAGCACCCTACTACGGCCCTCTTTCACTCAGGGCCGTCCTGGGTGCTTTATGGACTGTTTGACAAGTGCTGGAGGAGGAAATAGAGCCGTGCACCTGGTGATTGAAACCGTGCACCTGGTGATTGAAAACGTGCATCTGGTAACCCAAAAATTCAAATATGGTCCTAAATGCATTTAAGGGTCATTCTGATATTAATGCCCGCTATGGAAACACCCTACTACGGCCCTCTCTCTGTCGGGGGCGACCTGAGTGCATTATGGACACTTTGAAATTTCACGATGGATACTGATTGCTATACAAGCGGTAACCCAAAAACACAAATATGGTCATAAATGCATTTAACGGTCATTCTGATTTTAATGCCCGCTATAGGAGCACCCTACTACGGCCCTCTTTCACTCAGGGCCGTCCTGGGTGCTTTATGGACTGTTTGACAAGTGCTGGAGGAGGAAATAGAGCCGTGCACCTGGTGATTGAAACCGTGCATCTGGTAACCCAAAAACACAAATATGGTCATAAATGCATTTAACGGTCATTCTGATTTTAATGCCCGCTATAGGAGCACCCTACTACGGCCCTCTTTCACTCAGGGCCGTCCTGGGTGCTTTATGGACTGTTTGACAAGTGCTGGAGGAGGAAATAGAGCCGTGCACCTGGTGATTGAAACCGTGCATCTGGTAACCCAAAAACACAAATATGGTCATAAATGCATTTAACGGTCATTCTGATTTTAATGCCCGCTATAGGAGCACCCTACTACGGCCCTCTTTCACTCAGGGCCGTCCTGGGTGCTTTATGGACTGTTTGACAAGTGCTGGAGGAGGAAATAGAGCCGTGCACCTGGTGATTGAAACCGTGCACCTGGTGATTGAAAACGTGCATCTGGTAACCCAAAAATTCAAATATGGTCCTAAATGCATTTAAGGGTCATTCTGATATTAATGCCCGCTATGGAAACACCCTACTACGGCCCTCTCTCTGTCGGGGGCGACCTGAGTGCATTATGGACACTTTGAAATTTCACGATGGATACTGATTGCTATACAAGCGGTAACCCAAAAACACAAATATGGTCATAAATGCATTTAACGGTCATTCTGATTTTAATGCCCGCTATAGGAGCACCCTACTACGGCCCTCTTTCACTCAGGGCCGTCCTGGGTGCTTTATGGACTGTTTGACAAGTGCTGGAGGAGGAAATAGAGCCGTGCACCTGGTGATTGAAACCGTGCATCTGGTAACCCAAAAACACAAATATGGTCATAAATGCATTTAACGGTCATTCTGATTTTAATGCCCGCTATAGGAGCACCCTACTACGGCCCTCTTTCACTCAGGGCCGTCCTGGGTGCTTTATGGACTGTTTGACAAGTGCTGGAGGAGGAAATAGAGCCGTGCACCTGGTGATTGAAACCGTGCACCTGGTGATTGAAAACGTGCATCTGGTAACCCAAAAATTCAAATATGGTCCTAAATGCATTTAAGGGTCATTCTGATATTAATGCCCGCTATGGAAACACCCTACTACGGCCCTCTCTCTGTCGGGGGCGACCTGAGTGCATTATGGACACTTTGAAATTTCACGATGGATACTGATTGCTATACAAGCGGTAACCCAAAAACACAAATATGGTCATAAATGCATTTAACGGTCATTCTGATTTTAATGCCCGCTATAGGAGCACCCTACTACGGCCCTCTTTCACTCAGGGCCGTCCTGGGTGCTTTATGGACTGTTTGACAAGTGCTGGAGGAGGAAATAGAGCCGTGCACCTGGTGATTGAAACCGTGCATCTGGTAACCCAAAAACACAAATATGGTCATAAATGCATTTAACGGTCATTCTGATTTTAATGCCCGCTATAGGAGCACCCTACTACGGCCCTCTTTCACTCAGGGCCGTCCTGGGTGCTTTATGGACTGTTTGACAAGTGCTGGAGGAGGAAATAGAGCCGTGCACCTGGTGATTGAAACCGTGCACCTGGTGATTGAAAACGTGCATCTGGTAACCCAAAAATTCAAATATGGTCCTAAATGCATTTAAGGGTCATTCTGATATTAATGCCCGCTATGGAAACACCCTACTACGGCCCTCTCTCTGTCGGGGGCGACCTGAGTGCATTATGGACACTTTGAAATTTCACGATGGATACTGATTGCTATACAAGCGGTAACCCAAAAACACAAATATGGTCATAAATGCATTTAACGGTCATTCTGATTTTAATGCCCGCTATAGGAGCACCCTACTACGGCCCTCTTTCACTCAGGGCCGTCCTGGGTGCTTTATGGACTGTTTGACAAGTGCTGGAGGAGGAAATAGAGCCGTGCACCTGGTGATTGAAACCGTGCATCTGGTAACCCAAAAACACAAATATGGTCATAAATGCATTTAACGGTCATTCTGATTTTAATGCCCGCTATAGGAGCACCCTACTACGGCCCTCTTTCACTCAGGGCCGTCCTGGGTGCTTTATGGACTGTTTGACAAGTGCTGGAGGAGGAAATAGAGCCGTGCACCTGGTGATTGAAACCGTGCACCTGGTGATTGAAAACGTGCATCTGGTAACCCAAAAATTCAAATATGGTCCTAAATGCATTTAAGGGTCATTCTGATATTAATGCCCGCTATGGAAACACCCTACTACGGCCCTCTCTCTGTCGGGGGCGACCTGAGTGCATTATGGACACTTTGAAATTTCACGATGGATACTGATTGCTATACAAGCGGTAACCCAAAAACACAAATATGGTCATAAATGCATTTAACGGTCATTCTGATTTTAATGCCCGCTATAGGAGCACCCTACTACGGCCCTCTTTCACTCAGGGCCGTCCTGGGTGCTTTATGGACTGTTTGACAAGTGCTGGAGGAGGAAATAGAGCCGTGCACCTGGTGATTGAAACCGTGCATCTGGTAACCCAAAAACACAAATATGGTCATAAATGCATTTAACGGTCATTCTGATTTTAATGCCCGCTATAGGAGCACCCTACTACGGCCCTCTTTCACTCAGGGCCGTCCTGGGTGCTTTATGGACTGTTTGACAAGTGCTGGAGGAGGAAATAGAGCCGTGCACCTGGTGATTGAAACCGTGCACCTGGTGATTGAAAACGTGCATCTGGTAACCCAAAAATTCAAATATGGTCCTAAATGCATTTAAGGGTCATTCTGATATTAATGCCCGCTATGGAAACACCCTACTACGGCCCTCTCTCTGTCGGGGGCGACCTGAGTGCATTATGGACACTTTGAAATTTCACGATGGATACTGATTGCTATACAAGCGGTAACCCAAAAACACAAATATGGTCATAAATGCATTTAACGGTCATTCTGATTTTAATGCCCGCTATAGGAGCACCCTACTACGGCCCTCTTTCACTCAGGGCCGTCCTGGGTGCTTTATGGACTGTTTGACAAGTGCTGGAGGAGGAAATAGAGCCGTGCACCTGGTGATTGAAACCGTGCATCTGGTAACCCAAAAACACAAATATGGTCATAAATGCATTTAACGGTCATTCTGATTTTAATGCCCGCTATAGGAGCACCCTACTACGGCCCTCTTTCACTCAGGGCCGTCCTGGGTGCTTTATGGACTGTTTGACAAGTGCTGGAGGAGGAAATAGAGCCGTGCACCTGGTGATTGAAACCGTGCACCTGGTGATTGAAAACGTGCATCTGGTAACCCAAAAATTCAAATATGGTCCTAAATGCATTTAAGGGTCATTCTGATATTAATGCCCGCTATGGAAACACCCTACTACGGCCCTCTCTCTGTCGGGGGCGACCTGAGTGCATTATGGACACTTTGAAATTTCACGATGGATACTGATTGCTATACAAGCGGTAACCCAAAAACACAAATATGGTCATAAATGCATTTAACGGTCATTCTGATTTTAATGCCCGCTATAGGAGCACCCTACTACGGCCCTCTTTCACTCAGGGCCGTCCTGGGTGCTTTATGGACTGTTTGACAAGTGCTGGAGGAGGAAATAGAGCCGTGCACCTGGTGATTGAAACCGTGCATCTGGTAACCCAAAAACACAAATATGGTCATAAATGCATTTAACGGTCATTCTGATTTTAATGCCCGCTATAGGAGCACCCTACTACGGCCCTCTTTCACTCAGGGCCGTCCTGGGTGCTTTATGGACTGTTTGACAAGTGCTGGAGGAGGAAATAGAGCCGTGCACCTGGTGATTGAAACCGTGCATCTGGTAACCCAAAAACACAAATATGGTCATAAATGCATTTAACGGTCATTCTGATTTTAATGCCCGCTATAGGAGCACCCTACTACGGCCCTCTTTCACTCAGGGCCGTCCTGGGTGCTTTATGGACTGTTTGACAAGTGCTGGAGGAGGAAATAGAGCCGTGCACCTGGTGATTGAAACCGTGCACCTGGTGATTGAAAACGTGCATCTGGTAACCCAAAAATTCAAATATGGTCCTAAATGCATTTAAGGGTCATTCTGATATTAATGCCCGCTATGGAAACACCCTACTACGGCCCTCTCTCTGTCGGGGGCGACCTGAGTGCATTATGGACACTTTGAAATTTCACGATGGATACTGATTGCTATACAAGCGGTAACCCAAAAACACAAATATGGTCATAAATGCATTTAACGGTCATTCTGATTTTAATGCCCGCTATAGGAGCACCCTACTACGGCCCTCTTTCACTCAGGGCCGTCCTGGGTGCTTTATGGACTGTTTGACAAGTGCTGGAGGAGGAAATAGAGCCGTGCACCTGGTGATTGAAACCGTGCATCTGGTAACCCAAAAACACAAATATGGTCATAAATGCATTTAACGGTCATTCTGATTTTAATGCCCGCTATAGGAGCACCCTACTACGGCCCTCTTTCACTCAGGGCCGTCCTGGGTGCTTTATGGACTGTTTGACAAGTGCTGGAGGAGGAAATAGAGCCGTGCACCTGGTGATTGAAACCGTGCATCTGGTAACCCAAAAACACAAATATGGTCATAAATGCATTTAACGGTCATTCTGATTTTAATGCCCGCTATAGGAGCACCCTACTACGGCCCTCTTTCACTCAGGGCCGTCCTGGGTGCTTTATGGACTGTTTGACAAGTGCTGGAGGAGGAAATAGAGCCGTGCACCTGGTGATTGAAACCGTGCACCTGGTGATTGAAAACGTGCATCTGGTAACCCAAAAATTCAAATATGGTCCTAAATGCATTTAAGGGTCATTCTGATATTAATGCCCGCTATGGAAACACCCTACTACGGCCCTCTCTCTGTCGGGGGCGACCTGAGTGCATTATGGACACTTTGAAATTTCACGATGGATACTGATTGCTATACAAGCGGTAACCCAAAAACACAAATATGGTCATAAATGCATTTAACGGTCATTCTGATTTTAATGCCCGCTATAGGAGCACCCTACTACGGCCCTCTTTCACTCAGGGCCGTCCTGGGTGCTTTATGGACTGTTTGACAAGTGCTGGAGGAGGAAATAGAGCCGTGCACCTGGTGATTGAAACCGTGCATCTGGTAACCCAAAAACACAAATATGGTCATAAATGCATTTAACGGTCATTCTGATTTTAATGCCCGCTATAGGAGCACCCTACTACGGCCCTCTTTCACTCAGGGCCGTCCTGGGTGCTTTATGGACTGTTTGACAAGTGCTGGAGGAGGAAATAGAGCCGTGCACCTGGTGATTGAAACCGTGCACCTGGTGATTGAAAACGTGCATCTGGTAACCCAAAAATTCAAATATGGTCCTAAATGCATTTAAGGGTCATTCTGATATTAATGCCCGCTATGGAAACACCCTACTACGGCCCTCTCTCTGTCGGGGGCGACCTGAGTGCATTATGGACACTTTGAAATTTCACGATGGATACTGATTGCTATACAAGCGGTAACCCAAAAACACAAATATGGTCATAAATGCATTTAACGGTCATTCTGATTTTAATGCCCGCTATAGGAGCACCCTACTACGGCCCTCTTTCACTCAGGGCCGTCCTGGGTGCTTTATGGACTGTTTGACAAGTGCTGGAGGAGGAAATAGAGCCGTGCACCTGGTGATTGAAACCGTGCATCTGGTAACCCAAAAACACAAATATGGTCATAAATGCATTTAACGGTCATTCTGATTTTAATGCCCGCTATAGGAGCACCCTACTACGGCCCTCTTTCACTCAGGGCCGTCCTGGGTGCTTTATGGACTGTTTGACAAGTGCTGGAGGAGGAAATAGAGCCGTGCACCTGGTGATTGAAACCGTGCATCTGGTAACCCAAAAACACAAATATGGTCATAAATGCATTTAACGGTCATTCTGATTTTAATGCCCGCTATAGGAGCACCCTACTACGGCCCTCTTTCACTCAGGGCCGTCCTGGGTGCTTTATGGACTGTTTGACAAGTGCTGGAGGAGGAAATAGAGCCGTGCACCTGGTGATTGAAACCGTGCACCTGGTGATTGAAAACGTGCATCTGGTAACCCAAAAATTCAAATATGGTCCTAAATGCATTTAAGGGTCATTCTGATATTAATGCCCGCTATGGAAACACCCTACTACGGCCCTCTCTCTGTCGGGGGCGACCTGAGTGCATTATGGACACTTTGAAATTTCACGATGGATACTGATTGCTATACAAGCGGTAACCCAAAAACACAAATATGGTCATAAATGCATTTAACGGTCATTCTGATTTTAATGCCCGCTATAGGAGCACCCTACTACGGCCCTCTTTCACTCAGGGCCGTCCTGGGTGCTTTATGGACTGTTTGACAAGTGCTGGAGGAGGAAATAGAGCCGTGCACCTGGTGATTGAAACCGTGCATCTGGTAACCCAAAAACACAAATATGGTCATAAATGCATTTAACGGTCATTCTGATTTTAATGCCCGCTATAGGAGCACCCTACTACGGCCCTCTTTCACTCAGGGCCGTCCTGGGTGCTTTATGGACTGTTTGACAAGTGCTGGAGGAGGAAATAGAGCCGTGCACCTGGTGATTGAAACCGTGCATCTGGTAACCCAAAAACACAAATATGGTCATAAATGCATTTAACGGTCATTCTGATTTTAATGCCCGCTATAGGAGCACCCTACTACGGCCCTCTTTCACTCAGGGCCGTCCTGGGTGCTTTATGGACTGTTTGACAAGTGCTGGAGGAGGAAATAGAGCCGTGCACCTGGTGATTGAAACCGTGCAGCTGGTAACCCAAAAACACAAATATGGTCATAAATGCATTTAACGGTCATTCTGATTTTAATGCCCGCTATAGGAGCACCCTACTACGGCCCTCTTTCACTCAGGGCCGTCCTGGGTGCTTTATGGACTGTTTGACAAGTGCTGGAGGAGGAAATAGAGCCGTGCACCTGGTGATTGAAAACGTGCATCTGGTAACCCAAAAACACAAATATGGTCATAAATGCATGTAACCGGTCATTCTGATTTCTAATGCCCGCTATAGGAGCACCCTACTACGGCCCTCTTTCACTCAGGGCCGTCCTGGGTGCTTTATGGACTGTTTGACAAGTGCTGGAGGAGGAAATAGAGCCGTGCACCTGGTGATTGAAACCGTGCATCTGGTAACCCAAAAACACAAATATGGTTCATAAATGCATTTAACGGTCATTCTGATTTTAATGCCCGCTATAGGAGCACCCTACTACGGCCCTCTTTCACTCAGGGCCGTCCTGGGTGCTTTATGGACTGTTTGACAAGTGCTGGAGGAGGAAATAGAGCCGTGCACCTGGTGATTGAAACCGTGCACCTGGTGATTGAAAACGTGCATCTGGTAACCCAAAAATTCAAATATGGTCCTAAATGCATTTAAGGGTCATTCTGATATTAATGCCCGCTATGGAAACACCCTACTACGGCCCTCTCTCTGTCGGGGGCGACCTGAGTGCATTATGGACACTTTGAAATTTCACGATGGATACTGATTGCTATACAAGCGGTAACCCAAAAACACAAATATGGTCATAAATGCATTTAACGGTCATTCTGATTTTAATGCCCGCTATAGGAGCACCCTACTACGGCCCTCTTTCACTCAGGGCCGTCCTGGGTGCTTTATGGACTGTTTGACAAGTGCTGGAGGAGGAAATAGAGCCGTGCACCTGGTGATTGAAACCGTGCATCTGGTAACCCAAAAACACAAATATGGTCATAAATGCATTTAAACGGTCATTCTGATTTTAATGCCCGCTATAGGAGCACCCTACTACGGCCCTCTTTCACTCAGGGCCGTCCTGGGTGCTTTATGGACTGTTTGACAAGTGCTGGAGGAGGAAATAGAGCCGTGCACCTGGTGATTGAAACCGTGCACCTGGTGATTGAAAACGTGCATCTGGTAACCCAAAAATTCAAATATGGTCCTAAATGCATTTAAGGGTCATTCTGATATTAATGCCCGCTATGGAAACACCCTACTACGGCCCTCTCTCTGTCGGGGGCGACCTGAGTGCATTATGGACACTTTGAAATTTCACGATGGATACTGATTGCTATACAAGCGGTAACCCAAAAACACAAATATGGTCATAAATGCATTTAACGGTCATTCTGATTTTAATGCCCGCTATAGGAGCACCCTACTACGGCCCTCTTTCACTCAGGGCCGTCCTGGGTGCTTTATGGACTGTTTGACAAGTGCTGGAGGAGGAAATAGAGCCGTGCACCTGGTGATTGAAACCGTGCATCTGGTAACCCAAAAACACAAATATGGTCATAAATGCATTTAACGGTCATTCTGATTTTAATGCCCGCTATAGGAGCACCCTACTACGGCCCTCTTTCACTCAGGGCCGTCCTGGGTGCTTTATGGACTGTTTGACAAGTGCTGGAGGAGGAAATAGAGCCGTGCACCTGGTGATTGAAACCGTGCATCTGGTAACCCAAAAACACAAATATGGTCATAAATGCATTTAACGGTCATTCTGATTTTAATGCCCGCTATAGGAGCACCCTACTACGGCCCTCTTTCACTCAGGGCCGTCCTGGGTGCTTTATGGACTGTTTGACAAGTGCTGGAGGAGGAAATAGAGCCGTGCACCTGGTGATTGAAACCGTGCACCTGGTGATTGAAAACGTGCATCTGGTAACCCAAAAATTCAAATATGGTCCTAAATGCATTTAAGGGTCATTCTGATATTAATGCCCGCTATGGAAACACCCTACTACGGCCCTCTCTCTGTCGGGGGCGACCTGAGTGCATTATGGACACTTTGAAATTTCACGATGGATACTGATTGCTATACAAGCGGTAACCCAAAAACACAAATATGGTCATAAATGCATTTAACGGTCATTCTGATTTTAATGCCCGCTATAGGAGCACCCTACTACGGCCCTCTTTCACTCAGGGCCGTCCTGGGTGCTTTATGGACTGTTTGACAAGTGCTGGAGGAGGAAATAGAGCCGTGCACCTGGTGATTGAAACCGTGCATCTGGTAACCCAAAAACACAAATATGGTCATAAATGCATTTAACGGTCATTCTGATTTTAATGCCCGCTATAGGAGCACCCTACTACGGCCCTCTTTCACTCAGGGCCGTCCTGGGTGCTTTATGGACTGTTTGACAAGTGCTGGAGGAGGAAATAGAGCCGTGCACCTGGTGATTGAAACCGTGCACCTGGTGATTGAAAACGTGCATCTGGTAACCCAAAAATTCAAATATGGTCCTAAATGCATTTAAGGGTCATTCTGATATTAATGCCCGCTATGGAAACACCCTACTACGGCCCTCTCTCTGTCGGGGGCGACCTGAGTGCATTATGGACACTTTGAAATTTCACGATGGATACTGATTGCTATACAAGCGGTAACCCAAAAACACAAATATGGTCATAAATGCATTTAACGGTCATTCTGATTTTAATGCCCGCTATAGGAGCACCCTACTACGGCCCTCTTTCACTCAGGGCCGTCCTGGGTGCTTTATGGACTGTTTGACAAGTGCTGGAGGAGGAAATAGAGCCGTGCACCTGGTGATTGAAACCGTGCATCTGGTAACCCAAAAACACAAATATGGTCATAAATGCATTTAACGGTCATTCTGATTTTAATGCCCGCTATAGGAGCACCCTACTACGGCCCTCTTTCACTCAGGGCCGTCCTGGGTGCTTTATGGACTGTTTGACAAGTGCTGGAGGAGGAAATAGAGCCGTGCACCTGGTGATTGAAACCGTGCATCTGGTAACCCAAAAACACAAATATGGTCATAAATGCATTTAACGGTCATTCTGATTTTAATGCCCGCTATAGGAGCACCCTACTACGGCCCTCTTTCACTCAGGGCCGTCCTGGGTGCTTTATGGACTGTTTGACAAGTGCTGGAGGAGGAAATAGAGCCGTGCACCTGGTGATTGAAACCGTGCACCTGGTGATTGAAAACGTGCATCTGGTAACCCAAAAATTCAAATATGGTCCTAAATGCATTTAAGGGTCATTCTGATATTAATGCCCGCTATGGAAACACCCTACTACGGCCCTCTCTCTGTCGGGGGCGACCTGAGTGCATTATGGACACTTTGAAATTTCACGATGGATACTGATTGCTATACAAGCGGTAACCCAAAAACACAAATATGGTCATAAATGCATTTAACGGTCATTCTGATTTTAATGCCCGCTATAGGAGCACCCTACTACGGCCCTCTTTCACTCAGGGCCGTCCTGGGTGCTTTATGGACTGTTTGACAAGTGCTGGAGGAGGAAATAGAGCCGTGCACCTGGTGATTGAAACCGTGCATCTGGTAACCCAAAAACACAAATATGGTCATAAATGCATTTAACGGTCATTCTGATTTTAATGCCCGCTATAGGAGCACCCTACTACGGCCCTCTTTCACTCAGGGCCGTCCTGGGTGCTTTATGGACTGTTTGACAAGTGCTGGAGGAGGAAATAGAGCCGTGCACCTGGTGATTGAAACCGTGCACCTGGTGATTGAAAACGTGCATCTGGTAACCCAAAAATTCAAATATGGTCCTAAATGCATTTAAGGGTCATTCTGATATTAATGCCCGCTATGGAAACACCCTACTACGGCCCTCTCTCTGTCGGGGGCGACCTGAGTGCATTATGGACACTTTGAAATTTCACGATGGATACTGATTGCTATACAAGCGGTAACCCAAAAACACAAATATGGTCATAAATGCATTTAACGGTCATTCTGATTTTAATGCCCGCTATAGGAGCACCCTACTACGGCCCTCTTTCACTCAGGGCCGTCCTGGGTGCTTTATGGACTGTTTGACAAGTGCTGGAGGAGGAAATAGAGCCGTGCACCTGGTGATTGAAACCGTGCATCTGGTAACCCAAAAACACAAATATGGTCATAAATGCATTTAACGGTCATTCTGATTTTAATGCCCGCTATAGGAGCACCCTACTACGGCCCTCTTTCACTCAGGGCCGTCCTGGGTGCTTTATGGACTGTTTGACAAGTGCTGGAGGAGGAAATAGAGCCGTGCACCTGGTGATTGAAACCGTGCACCTGGTGATTGAAAACGTGCATCTGGTAACCCAAAAATTCAAATATGGTCCTAAATGCATTTAAGGGTCATTCTGATATTAATGCCCGCTATGGAAACACCCTACTACGGCCCTCTCTCTGTCGGGGGCGACCTGAGTGCATTATGGACACTTTGAAATTTCACGATGGATACTGATTGCTATACAAGCGGTAACCCAAAAACACAAATATGGTCATAAATGCATTTAACGGTCATTCTGATTTTAATGCCCGCTATAGGAGCACCCTACTACGGCCCTCTTTCACTCAGGGCCGTCCTGGGTGCTTTATGGACTGTTTGACAAGTGCTGGAGGAGGAAATAGAGCCGTGCACCTGGTGATTGAAACCGTGCATCTGGTAACCCAAAAACACAAATATGGTCATAAATGCATTTAACGGTCATTCTGATTTTAATGCCCGCTATAGGAGCACCCTACTACGGCCCTCTTTCACTCAGGGCCGTCCTGGGTGCTTTATGGACTGTTTGACAAGTGCTGGAGGAGGAAATAGAGCCGTGCACCTGGTGATTGAAACCGTGCATCTGGTAACCCAAAAACACAAATATGGTCATAAATGCATTTAACGGTCATTCTGATTTTAATGCCCGCTATAGGAGCACCCTACTACGGCCCTCTTTCACTCAGGGCCGTCCTGGGTGCTTTATGGACTGTTTGACAAGTGCTGGAGGAGGAAATAGAGCCGTGCACCTGGTGATTGAAACCGTGCATCTGGTAACCCAAAAACACAAATATGGTCATAAATGCATTTAACGGTCATTCTGATTTTAATGCCCGCTATAGGAGCACCCTACTACGGCCCTCTTTCACTCAGGGCCGTCCTGGGTGCTTTATGGACTGTTTGACAAGTGCTGGAGGAGGAAATAGAGCCGTGCACCTGGTGATTGAAACCGTGCACCTGGTGATTGAAAACGTGCATCTGGTAACCCAAAAATTCAAATATGGTCCTAAATGCATTTAAGGGTCATTCTGATATTAATGCCCGCTATGGAAACACCCTACTACGGCCCTCTCTCTGTCGGGGGCGACCTGAGTGCATTATGGACACTTTGAAATTTCACGATGGATACTGATTGCTATACAAGCGGTAACCCAAAAACACAAATATGGTCATAAATGCATTTAACGGTCATTCTGATTTTAATGCCCGCTATAGGAGCACCCTACTACGGCCCTCTTTCACTCAGGGCCGTCCTGGGTGCTTTATGGACTGTTTGACAAGTGCTGGAGGAGGAAATAGAGCCGTGCACCTGGTGATTGAAACCGTGCATCTGGTAACCCAAAAACACAAATATGGTCATAAATGCATTTAACGGTCATTCTGATTTTAATGCCCGCTATAGGAGCACCCTACTACGGCCCTCTTTCACTCAGGGCCGTCCTGGGTGCTTTATGGACTGTTTGACAAGTGCTGGAGGAGGAAATAGAGCCGTGCACCTGGTGATTGAAACCGTGCACCTGGTGATTGAAAACGTGCATCTGGTAACCCAAAAATTCAAATATGGTCCTAAATGCATTTAAGGGTCATTCTGATATTAATGCCCGCTATGGAAACACCCTACTACGGCCCTCTCTCTGTCGGGGGCGACCTGAGTGCATTATGGACACTTTGAAATTTCACGATGGATACTGATTGCTATACAAGCGGTAACCCAAAAACACAAATATGGTCATAAATGCATTTAACGGTCATTCTGATTTTAATGCCCGCTATAGGAGCACCCTACTACGGCCCTCTTTCACTCAGGGCCGTCCTGGGTGCTTTATGGACTGTTTGACAAGTGCTGGAGGAGGAAATAGAGCCGTGCACCTGGTGATTGAAACCGTGCATCTGGTAACCCAAAAACACAAATATGGTCATAAATGCATTTAACGGTCATTCTGATTTTAATGCCCGCTATAGGAGCACCCTACTACGGCCCTCTTTCACTCAGGGCCGTCCTGGGTGCTTTATGGACTGTTTGACAAGTGCTGGAGGAGGAAATAGAGCCGTGCACCTGGTGATTGAAACCGTGCACCTGGTGATTGAAAACGTGCATCTGGTAACCCAAAAATTCAAATATGGTCCTAAATGCATTTAAGGGTCATTCTGATATTAATGCCCGCTATGGAAACACCCTACTACGGCCCTCTCTCTGTCGGGGGCGACCTGAGTGCATTATGGACACTTTGAAATTTCACGATGGATACTGATTGCTATACAAGCGGTAACCCAAAAACACAAATATGGTCATAAATGCATTTAACGGTCATTCTGATTTTAATGCCCGCTATAGGAGCACCCTACTACGGCCCTCTTTCACTCAGGGCCGTCCTGGGTGCTTTATGGACTGTTTGACAAGTGCTGGAGGAGGAAATAGAGCCGTGCACCTGGTGATTGAAACCGTGCATCTGGTAACCCAAAAACACAAATATGGTCATAAATGCATTTAACGGTCATTCTGATTTTAATGCCCGCTATAGGAGCACCCTACTACGGCCCTCTTTCACTCAGGGCCGTCCTGGGTGCTTTATGGACTGTTTGACAAGTGCTGGAGGAGGAAATAGAGCCGTGCACCTGGTGATTGAAACCGTGCATCTGGTAACCCAAAAACACAAATATGGTCATAAATGCATTTAACGGTCATTCTGATTTTAATGCCCGCTATAGGAGCACCCTACTACGGCCCTCTTTCACTCAGGGCCGTCCTGGGTGCTTTATGGACTGTTTGACAAGTGCTGGAGGAGGAAATAGAGCCGTGCACCTGGTGATTGAAACCGTGCACCTGGTGATTGAAAACGTGCATCTGGTAACCCAAAAATTCAAATATGGTCCTAAATGCATTTAAGGGTCATTCTGATATTAATGCCCGCTATGGAAACACCCTACTACGGCCCTCTCTCTGTCGGGGGCGACCTGAGTGCATTATGGACACTTTGAAATTTCACGATGGATACTGATTGCTATACAAGCGGTAACCCAAAAACACAAATATGGTCATAAATGCATTTAACGGTCATTCTGATTTTAATGCCCGCTATAGGAGCACCCTACTACGGCCCTCTTTCACTCAGGGCCGTCCTGGGTGCTTTATGGACTGTTTGACAAGTGCTGGAGGAGGAAATAGAGCCGTGCACCTGGTGATTGAAACCGTGCATCTGGTAACCCAAAAACACAAATATGGTCATAAATGCATTTAACGGTCATTCTGATTTTAATGCCCGCTATAGGAGCACCCTACTACGGCCCTCTTTCACTCAGGGCCGTCCTGGGTGCTTTATGGACTGTTTGACAAGTGCTGGAGGAGGAAATAGAGCCGTGCACCTGGTGATTGAAACCGTGCACCTGGTGATTGAAAACGTGCATCTGGTAACCCAAAAATTCAAATATGGTCCTAAATGCATTTAAGGGTCATTCTGATATTAATGCCCGCTATGGAAACACCCTACTACGGCCCTCTCTCTGTCGGGGGCGACCTGAGTGCATTATGGACACTTTGAAATTTCACGATGGATACTGATTGCTATACAAGCGGTAACCCAAAAACACAAATATGGTCATAAATGCATTTAACGGTCATTCTGATTTTAATGCCCGCTATAGGAGCACCCTACTACGGCCCTCTTTCACTCAGGGCCGTCCTGGGTGCTTTATGGACTGTTTGACAAGTGCTGGAGGAGGAAATAGAGCCGTGCACCTGGTGATTGAAACCGTGCATCTGGTAACCCAAAAACACAAATATGGTCATAAATGCATTTAACGGTCATTCTGATTTTAATGCCCGCTATAGGAGCACCCTACTACGGCCCTCTTTCACTCAGGGCCGTCCTGGGTGCTTTATGGACTGTTTGACAAGTGCTGGAGGAGGAAATAGAGCCGTGCACCTGGTGATTGAAACCGTGCATCTGGTAACCCAAAAACACAAATATGGTCATAAATGCATTTAACGGTCATTCTGATTTTAATGCCCGCTATAGGAGCACCCTACTACGGCCCTCTTTCACTCAGGGCCGTCCTGGGTGCTTTATGGACTGTTTGACAAGTGCTGGAGGAGGAAATAGAGCCGTGCACCTGGTGATTGAAACCGTGCACCTGGTGATTGAAAACGTGCATCTGGTAACCCAAAAATTCAAATATGGTCCTAAATGCATTTAAGGGTCATTCTGATATTAATGCCCGCTATGGAAACACCCTACTACGGCCCTCTCTCTGTCGGGGGCGACCTGAGTGCATTATGGACACTTTGAAATTTCACGATGGATACTGATTGCTATACAAGCGGTAACCCAAAAACACAAATATGGTCATAAATGCATTTAACGGTCATTCTGATTTTAATGCCCGCTATAGGAGCACCCTACTACGGCCCTCTTTCACTCAGGGCCGTCCTGGGTGCTTTATGGACTGTTTGACAAGTGCTGGAGGAGGAAATAGAGCCGTGCACCTGGTGATTGAAACCGTGCACCTGGTGATTGAAAACGTGCATCTGGTAACCCAAAAATTCAAATATGGTCCTAAATGCATTTAAGGGTCATTCTGATATTAATGCCCGCTATGGAAACACCCTACTACGGCCCTCTCTCTGTCGGGGGCGACCTGAGTGCATTATGGACACTTTGAAATTTCACGATGGATACTGATTGCTATACAAGCGGTAACCCAAAAATTAAAAGATTATGAATAAGAAGACACAGAGAGGCTTAAAAAGTTAAACTCTCTCTCATGGGATGAAGGGACATACAGGCCTAAAGGCCAAACACCCCTAACCAGGTTATATGCCTCTATCTGGGCATCAGAGGTCACAAACAGGCCTCAAGGCCTTATTTGACCTAACCGGTAAAATGACTTTTTCTGGGAATGAGAGGACACAGAGAGGCTTAAAAGGCTAAACTCTCTCTCATGGGATGAAGGGACATACAGGCCTAAAGGCCAAACACCCCTAACCAGGTTATATGCCTCTATCTGGGCATCAGAGGTCACAAACAGGCCTCAAGGCCTTATTTGACCTAACCGGTAAAATGACTTTTTCTGGGAATGAGAGGACACAGAGAGGCTTAAAAGGCTAAACTCTCTCTCATGGGATGAAGGGACATACAAGCCTAAAGGCCAAACACCACTAACCAGGTTATATGCCTCTATCTGGCCTCAAAACCTTATTTGACCTTTGTTGGACGCCATCTTGGGCTATATGCTGAAACACCAAAACGTGAATAAATCAAAAAGTACAAGTCCAATCTGGATGGGGTTTTTTTTTAACTAAAGGGCACACATAGACGATAATGTACATGTAATTAAAACCATTTTTGTATAAAAAATTTGAATAGAAAATCGTGTTTTAAGTTTTTGGAAAATAGTGAATGTTACAGGAAACATAGGTGCCTGTTAGGGCAATTTGTTTTTGACATGCTCTACTTGTTGCCCATTGAGAGAGAGGGTATGAGACGAAATTTGGGACCTCTAGCCCCTCGGGAAGTATTTTTAATCATTTTATGAAAATTACCGATTTTGGCATTAAAACATAAATAGACGTGCAACTGGTAACCTAAAAATAATATCCTAATTTAAAGTAGTCACCTCGTAAGGTGGTTCAAGGTAGGCACCTGGTAACCTAAAAATAAAAAGACTGTCCTAAATGCACTTGTCGGTCATTCTGATATTAATACCCACTATGGGACTATGATAGTGGGCATCTATCCATGGCCCTCTATCCATGGGCGCCCGTCCTGAGTGCTTTATGGACTGTTTAAACTATTCTGATGGATACACATTGTTGTGCACCTGGTGATTGAAAACGTGCATCTGGTAACCCAAAATGGATGGTAAATAAATCACAGAAATTGCACTATGTCCAACTCTTTGTATGGTGATTGGGGAATTAGGCCAAAAAAAAAGGGGGACAGAGCAGCTCACCTCCACAGAGGCTGACTGCTCTGCCCCCCTTAAGGACAGTGGAACTATTGACCTTCAGACCTAAAGGCCTAACTCCCTATCCAGGAACAGGCCTCTCTCTCTGGGCATGAGAGTACACATAAATCCCTAAAGGGCCTGTCCAACTCTGGGTATGGTGATTGGGGAATTAGGCCAAAAAAAAAGGGGGACAGAGCAGCTCACCTCCACAGAGGCTGAC
>NW_022262330.1:27500-35000 GCF_002021735.2 Oncorhynchus kisutch | reverse complement strand
ACTGATTGCTATACAAGCGGTAACCCAAAAACACAAATATGGTCATAAATGCATTTAACGGTCATTCTGATTTTAATGCCCGCTATAGGAGCACCCTACTACGGCCCTCTTTCACTCAGGGCCGTCCTGGGTGCTTTATGGACTGTTTGACAAGTGCTGGAGGAGGAAATAGAGCCGTGCACCTGGTGATTGAAACCGTGCATCTGGTAACCCAAAAACACAAATATGGTCATAAATGCATTTAACGGTCATTCTGATTTTAATGCCCGCTATAGGAGCACCCTACTACGGCCCTCTTTCACTCAGGGCCGTCCTGGGTGCTTTATGGACTGTTTGACAAGTGCTGGAGGAGGAAATAGAGCCGTGCACCTGGTGATTGAAACCGTGCATCTGGTAACCCAAAAACACAAATATGGTCATAAATGCATTTAACGGTCATTCTGATTTTAATGCCCGCTATAGGAGCACCCTACTACGGCCCTCTTTCACTCAGGGCCGTCCTGGGTGCTTTATGGACTGTTTGACAAGTGCTGGAGGAGGAAATAGAGCCGTGCACCTGGTGATTGAAACCGTGCACCTGGTGATTGAAAACGTGCATCTGGTAACCCAAAAATTCAAATATGGTCCTAAATGCATTTAAGGGTCATTCTGATATTAATGCCCGCTATGGAAACACCCTACTACGGCCCTCTCTCTGTCGGGGGCGACCTGAGTGCATTATGGACACTTTGAAATTTCACGATGGATACTGATTGCTATACAAGCGGTAACCCAAAAACACAAATATGGTCATAAATGCATTTAACGGTCATTCTGATTTTAATGCCCGCTATAGGAGCACCCTACTACGGCCCTCTTTCACTCAGGGCCGTCCTGGGTGCTTTATGGACTGTTTGACAAGTGCTGGAGGAGGAAATAGAGCCGTGCACCTGGTGATTGAAACCGTGCATCTGGTAACCCAAAAACACAAATATGGTCATAAATGCATTTAACGGTCATTCTGATTTTAATGCCCGCTATAGGAGCACCCTACTACGGCCCTCTTTCACTCAGGGCCGTCCTGGGTGCTTTATGGACTGTTTGACAAGTGCTGGAGGAGGAAATAGAGCCGTGCACCTGGTGATTGAAACCGTGCATCTGGTAACCCAAAAACACAAATATGGTCATAAATGCATTTAACGGTCATTCTGATTTTAATGCCCGCTATAGGAGCACCCTACTACGGCCCTCTTTCACTCAGGGCCGTCCTGGGTGCTTTATGGACTGTTTGACAAGTGCTGGAGGAGGAAATAGAGCCGTGCACCTGGTGATTGAAACCGTGCACCTGGTGATTGAAAACGTGCATCTGGTAACCCAAAAATTCAAATATGGTCCTAAATGCATTTAAGGGTCATTCTGATATTAATGCCCGCTATGGAAACACCCTACTACGGCCCTCTCTCTGTCGGGGGCGACCTGAGTGCATTATGGACACTTTGAAATTTCACGATGGATACTGATTGCTATACAAGCGGTAACCCAAAAACACAAATATGGTCATAAATGCATTTAACGGTCATTCTGATTTTAATGCCCGCTATAGGAGCACCCTACTACGGCCCTCTTTCACTCAGGGCCGTCCTGGGTGCTTTATGGACTGTTTGACAAGTGCTGGAGGAGGAAATAGAGCCGTGCACCTGGTGATTGAAACCGTGCATCTGGTAACCCAAAAACACAAATATGGTCATAAATGCATTTAACGGTCATTCTGATTTTAATGCCCGCTATAGGAGCACCCTACTACGGCCCTCTTTCACTCAGGGCCGTCCTGGGTGCTTTATGGACTGTTTGACAAGTGCTGGAGGAGGAAATAGAGCCGTGCACCTGGTGATTGAAACCGTGCATCTGGTAACCCAAAAACACAAATATGGTCATAAATGCATTTAACGGTCATTCTGATTTTAATGCCCGCTATAGGAGCACCCTACTACGGCCCTCTTTCACTCAGGGCCGTCCTGGGTGCTTTATGGACTGTTTGACAAGTGCTGGAGGAGGAAATAGAGCCGTGCACCTGGTGATTGAAACCGTGCACCTGGTGATTGAAAACGTGCATCTGGTAACCCAAAAATTCAAATATGGTCCTAAATGCATTTAAGGGTCATTCTGATATTAATGCCCGCTATGGAAACACCCTACTACGGCCCTCTCTCTGTCGGGGGCGACCTGAGTGCATTATGGACACTTTGAAATTTCACGATGGATACTGATTGCTATACAAGCGGTAACCCAAAAACACAAATATGGTCATAAATGCATTTAACGGTCATTCTGATTTTAATGCCCGCTATAGGAGCACCCTACTACGGCCCTCTTTCACTCAGGGCCGTCCTGGGTGCTTTATGGACTGTTTGACAAGTGCTGGAGGAGGAAATAGAGCCGTGCACCTGGTGATTGAAACCGTGCATCTGGTAACCCAAAAACACAAATATGGTCATAAATGCATTTAACGGTCATTCTGATTTTAATGCCCGCTATAGGAGCACCCTACTACGGCCCTCTTTCACTCAGGGCCGTCCTGGGTGCTTTATGGACTGTTTGACAAGTGCTGGAGGAGGAAATAGAGCCGTGCACCTGGTGATTGAAACCGTGCACCTGGTGATTGAAAACGTGCATCTGGTAACCCAAAAATTCAAATATGGTCCTAAATGCATTTAAGGGTCATTCTGATATTAATGCCCGCTATGGAAACACCCTACTACGGCCCTCTCTCTGTCGGGGGCGACCTGAGTGCATTATGGACACTTTGAAATTTCACGATGGATACTGATTGCTATACAAGCGGTAACCCAAAAACACAAATATGGTCATAAATGCATTTAACGGTCATTCTGATTTTAATGCCCGCTATAGGAGCACCCTACTACGGCCCTCTTTCACTCAGGGCCGTCCTGGGTGCTTTATGGACTGTTTGACAAGTGCTGGAGGAGGAAATAGAGCCGTGCACCTGGTGATTGAAACCGTGCACCTGGTGATTGAAAACGTGCATCTGGTAACCCAAAAATTCAAATATGGTCCTAAATGCATTTAAGGGTCATTCTGATATTAATGCCCGCTATGGAAACACCCTACTACGGCCCTCTCTCTGTCGGGGGCGACCTGAGTGCATTATGGACACTTTGAAATTTCACGATGGATACTGATTGCTATACAAGCGGTAACCCAAAAACACAAATATGGTCATAAATGCATTTAACGGTCATTCTGATTTTAATGCCCGCTATAGGAGCACCCTACTACGGCCCTCTTTCACTCAGGGCCGTCCTGGGTGCTTTATGGACTGTTTGACAAGTGCTGGAGGAGGAAATAGAGCCGTGCACCTGGTGATTGAAACCGTGCATCTGGTAACCCAAAAACACAAATATGGTCATAAATGCATTTAACGGTCATTCTGATTTTAATGCCCGCTATAGGAGCACCCTACTACGGCCCTCTTTCACTCAGGGCCGTCCTGGGTGCTTTATGGACTGTTTGACAAGTGCTGGAGGAGGAAATAGAGCCGTGCACCTGGTGATTGAAACCGTGCACCTGGTGATTGAAAACGTGCATCTGGTAACCCAAAAATTCAAATATGGTCCTAAATGCATTTAAGGGTCATTCTGATATTAATGCCCGCTATGGAAACACCCTACTACGGCCCTCTCTCTGTCGGGGGCGACCTGAGTGCATTATGGACACTTTGAAATTTCACGATGGATACTGATTGCTATACAAGCGGTAACCCAAAAACACAAATATGGTCATAAATGCATTTAACGGTCATTCTGATTTTAATGCCCGCTATAGGAGCACCCTACTACGGCCCTCTTTCACTCAGGGCCGTCCTGGGTGCTTTATGGACTGTTTGACAAGTGCTGGAGGAGGAAATAGAGCCGTGCACCTGGTGATTGAAACCGTGCATCTGGTAACCCAAAAACACAAATATGGTCATAAATGCATTTAACGGTCATTCTGATTTTAATGCCCGCTATAGGAGCACCCTACTACGGCCCTCTTTCACTCAGGGCCGTCCTGGGTGCTTTATGGACTGTTTGACAAGTGCTGGAGGAGGAAATAGAGCCGTGCACCTGGTGATTGAAACCGTGCACCTGGTGATTGAAAACGTGCATCTGGTAACCCAAAAATTCAAATATGGTCCTAAATGCATTTAAGGGTCATTCTGATATTAATGCCCGCTATGGAAACACCCTACTACGGCCCTCTCTCTGTCGGGGGCGACCTGAGTGCATTATGGACACTTTGAAATTTCACGATGGATACTGATTGCTATACAAGCGGTAACCCAAAAACACAAATATGGTCATAAATGCATTTAACGGTCATTCTGATTTTAATGCCCGCTATAGGAGCACCCTACTACGGCCCTCTTTCACTCAGGGCCGTCCTGGGTGCTTTATGGACTGTTTGACAAGTGCTGGAGGAGGAAATAGAGCCGTGCACCTGGTGATTGAAACCGTGCATCTGGTAACCCAAAAACACAAATATGGTCATAAATGCATTTAACGGTCATTCTGATTTTAATGCCCGCTATAGGAGCACCCTACTACGGCCCTCTTTCACTCAGGGCCGTCCTGGGTGCTTTATGGACTGTTTGACAAGTGCTGGAGGAGGAAATAGAGCCGTGCACCTGGTGATTGAAACCGTGCATCTGGTAACCCAAAAACACAAATATGGTCATAAATGCATTTAACGGTCATTCTGATTTTAATGCCCGCTATAGGAGCACCCTACTACGGCCCTCTTTCACTCAGGGCCGTCCTGGGTGCTTTATGGACTGTTTGACAAGTGCTGGAGGAGGAAATAGAGCCGTGCACCTGGTGATTGAAACCGTGCACCTGGTGATTGAAAACGTGCATCTGGTAACCCAAAAATTCAAATATGGTCCTAAATGCATTTAAGGGTCATTCTGATATTAATGCCCGCTATGGAAACACCCTACTACGGCCCTCTCTCTGTCGGGGGCGACCTGAGTGCATTATGGACACTTTGAAATTTCACGATGGATACTGATTGCTATACAAGCGGTAACCCAAAAACACAAATATGGTCATAAATGCATTTAACGGTCATTCTGATTTTAATGCCCGCTATAGGAGCACCCTACTACGGCCCTCTTTCACTCAGGGCCGTCCTGGGTGCTTTATGGACTGTTTGACAAGTGCTGGAGGAGGAAATAGAGCCGTGCACCTGGTGATTGAAACCGTGCATCTGGTAACCCAAAAACACAAATATGGTCATAAATGCATTTAACGGTCATTCTGATTTTAATGCCCGCTATAGGAGCACCCTACTACGGCCCTCTTTCACTCAGGGCCGTCCTGGGTGCTTTATGGACTGTTTGACAAGTGCTGGAGGAGGAAATAGAGCCGTGCACCTGGTGATTGAAACCGTGCACCTGGTGATTGAAAACGTGCATCTGGTAACCCAAAAATTCAAATATGGTCCTAAATGCATTTAAGGGTCATTCTGATATTAATGCCCGCTATGGAAACACCCTACTACGGCCCTCTCTCTGTCGGGGGCGACCTGAGTGCATTATGGACACTTTGAAATTTCACGATGGATACTGATTGCTATACAAGCGGTAACCCAAAAACACAAATATGGTCATAAATGCATTTAACGGTCATTCTGATTTTAATGCCCGCTATAGGAGCACCCTACTACGGCCCTCTTTCACTCAGGGCCGTCCTGGGTGCTTTATGGACTGTTTGACAAGTGCTGGAGGAGGAAATAGAGCCGTGCACCTGGTGATTGAAACCGTGCATCTGGTAACCCAAAAACACAAATATGGTCATAAATGCATTTAACGGTCATTCTGATTTTAATGCCCGCTATAGGAGCACCCTACTACGGCCCTCTTTCACTCAGGGCCGTCCTGGGTGCTTTATGGACTGTTTGACAAGTGCTGGAGGAGGAAATAGAGCCGTGCACCTGGTGATTGAAACCGTGCATCTGGTAACCCAAAAACACAAATATGGTCATAAATGCATTTAACGGTCATTCTGATTTTAATGCCCGCTATAGGAGCACCCTACTACGGCCCTCTTTCACTCAGGGCCGTCCTGGGTGCTTTATGGACTGTTTGACAAGTGCTGGAGGAGGAAATAGAGCCGTGCACCTGGTGATTGAAACCGTGCACCTGGTGATTGAAAACGTGCATCTGGTAACCCAAAAATTCAAATATGGTCCTAAATGCATTTAAGGGTCATTCTGATATTAATGCCCGCTATGGAAACACCCTACTACGGCCCTCTCTCTGTCGGGGGCGACCTGAGTGCATTATGGACACTTTGAAATTTCACGATGGATACTGATTGCTATACAAGCGGTAACCCAAAAACACAAATATGGTCATAAATGCATTTAACGGTCATTCTGATTTTAATGCCCGCTATAGGAGCACCCTACTACGGCCCTCTTTCACTCAGGGCCGTCCTGGGTGCTTTATGGACTGTTTGACAAGTGCTGGAGGAGGAAATAGAGCCGTGCACCTGGTGATTGAAACCGTGCACCTGGTGATTGAAAACGTGCATCTGGTAACCCAAAAATTCAAATATGGTCCTAAATGCATTTAAGGGTCATTCTGATATTAATGCCCGCTATGGAAACACCCTACTACGGCCCTCTCTCTGTCGGGGGCGACCTGAGTGCATTATGGACACTTTGAAATTTCACGATGGATACTGATTGCTATACAAGCGGTAACCCAAAAATTAAAAGATTATGAATAAGAAGACACAGAGAGGCTTAAAAAGTTAAACTCTCTCTCATGGGATGAAGGGACATACAGGCCTAAAGGCCAAACACCCCTAACCAGGTTATATGCCTCTATCTGGGCATCAGAGGTCACAAACAGGCCTCAAGGCCTTATTTGACCTAACCGGTAAAATGACTTTTTCTGGGAATGAGAGGACACAGAGAGGCTTAAAAGGCTAAACTCTCTCTCATGGGATGAAGGGACATACAGGCCTAAAGGCCAAACACCCCTAACCAGGTTATATGCCTCTATCTGGGCATCAGAGGTCACAAACAGGCCTCAAGGCCTTATTTGACCTAACCGGTAAAATGACTTTTTCTGGGAATGAGAGGACACAGAGAGGCTTAAAAGGCTAAACTCTCTCTCATGGGATGAAGGGACATACAAGCCTAAAGGCCAAACACCACTAACCAGGTTATATGCCTCTATCTGGCCTCAAAACCTTATTTGACCTTTGTTGGACGCCATCTTGGGCTATATGCTGAAACACCAAAACGTGAATAAATCAAAAAGTACAAGTCCAATCTGGATGGGGTTTTTTTTTAACTAAAGGGCACACATAGACGATAATGTACATGTAATTAAAACCATTTTTGTATAAAAAATTTGAATAGAAAATCGTGTTTTAAGTTTTTGGAAAATAGTGAATGTTACAGGAAACATAGGTGCCTGTTAGGGCAATTTGTTTTTGACATGCTCTACTT
>NW_022262330.1:10000-17500 GCF_002021735.2 Oncorhynchus kisutch | reverse complement strand
CATGGTCATTGATGAACCAAACCCACAAGGTAATAGCTGGGATAGAACAACTGCCGGGGCAGAGCTCAATATCCTCCCATCACCAAGCTGGGAAACGTGGCTCAAAAGTTAGGATAAATCGGACGCCGAAGGGTCTGTTCCAACCACTAAATCGGACGCCGGCGGCAAATGTCCGAATTACCATGGTTCCGAGGGGCTCACATCCCTCAAAAGTACCCAGTACTTATTTTCTATTCGGCCTGATCAGTTTGGCACCACCCCCGTCTCTCTAGGACATGGAAGTCTTGTTGTCAAAAACCAGGTTTCTGATTTCGCGCCGGTACCTGTCTGGTCGACCCACCCCCGAGTGTGTCATTGACGATCAGGCCAATTTATCGATATAATCCCGGAACCGCACAGGGTGTATGTCCGCCCCGAAATTGGGGGTAAAATTCGGTTAAACACAAAACGTGAATAAATCAGAAAGTACACATCCAATCTGGATGGGGGTTTTTTAAAACGAAAGGGCACATATAGACGAGCATTTACATTTAATTAAAACCGTTTTTGTATAAAACATTTTAATAGAAAATCGTGTTTTAAGTTTTGGGAAAAAAGTGAATGTTACAGGAAACATAGGTGCCTATGGATGCGAAATGTTTTTGATATGCTGCAATTGTTGCCCATCACGAGAGAGGGTATGAGACGAAATTTGGGACCTCTAGCCCTTCGGGAAGTATTTTTAATCATTTTTTGAAAATTACAGAAATTGGTCGGGAAAATGGCAGAGTCCACACTTTTCAAAGCCGTGCACCTGGTGATTGAAAACGTGCATCTGGTAACCCAAAAATTCAAATATGGTTCTAAATACACTTGCAGGTGTTCCAGACATCCATGCCCGCTATGGGAGCACCCTACTACGGCCCTCTATCAATGGGGGCCCGTCCTGAGTGCTTTATTTACTGTTTAAAATTTCACGATGGATACTGATTGCTATACAAGCGGTAACCCAAAAACACAAATATGGTCATAAATGCATTTAACGGTCATTCTGATTTTAATGCCCGCTATAGGAGCACCCTACTACGGCCCTCTTTCACTCAGGGCCGTCCTGGGTGCTTTATGGACTGTTTGACAAGTGCTGGAGGAGGAAATAGAGCCGTGCACCTGGTGATTGAAACCGTGCATCTGGTAACCCAAAAACACAAATATGGTCATAAATGCATTTAACGGTCATTCTGATTTTAATGCCCGCTATAGGAGCACCCTACTACGGCCCTCTTTCACTCAGGGCCGTCCTGGGTGCTTTATGGACTGTTTGACAAGTGCTGGAGGAGGAAATAGAGCCGTGCACCTGGTGATTGAAACCGTGCATCTGGTAACCCAAAAACACAAATATGGTCATAAATGCATTTAACGGTCATTCTGATTTTAATGCCCGCTATAGGAGCACCCTACTACGGCCCTCTTTCACTCAGGGCCGTCCTGGGTGCTTTATGGACTGTTTGACAAGTGCTGGAGGAGGAAATAGAGCCGTGCACCTGGTGATTGAAACCGTGCACCTGGTGATTGAAAACGTGCATCTGGTAACCCAAAAATTCAAATATGGTCCTAAATGCATTTAAGGGTCATTCTGATATTAATGCCCGCTATGGAAACACCCTACTACGGCCCTCTCTCTGTCGGGGGCGACCTGAGTGCATTATGGACACTTTGAAATTTCACGATGGATACTGATTGCTATACAAGCGGTAACCCAAAAACACAAATATGGTCATAAATGCATTTAACGGTCATTCTGATTTTAATGCCCGCTATAGGAGCACCCTACTACGGCCCTCTTTCACTCAGGGCCGTCCTGGGTGCTTTATGGACTGTTTGACAAGTGCTGGAGGAGGAAATAGAGCCGTGCACCTGGTGATTGAAACCGTGCATCTGGTAACCCAAAAACACAAATATGGTCATAAATGCATTTAACGGTCATTCTGATTTTAATGCCCGCTATAGGAGCACCCTACTACGGCCCTCTTTCACTCAGGGCCGTCCTGGGTGCTTTATGGACTGTTTGACAAGTGCTGGAGGAGGAAATAGAGCCGTGCACCTGGTGATTGAAACCGTGCATCTGGTAACCCAAAAACACAAATATGGTCATAAATGCATTTAACGGTCATTCTGATTTTAATGCCCGCTATAGGAGCACCCTACTACGGCCCTCTTTCACTCAGGGCCGTCCTGGGTGCTTTATGGACTGTTTGACAAGTGCTGGAGGAGGAAATAGAGCCGTGCACCTGGTGATTGAAACCGTGCACCTGGTGATTGAAAACGTGCATCTGGTAACCCAAAAATTCAAATATGGTCCTAAATGCATTTAAGGGTCATTCTGATATTAATGCCCGCTATGGAAACACCCTACTACGGCCCTCTCTCTGTCGGGGGCGACCTGAGTGCATTATGGACACTTTGAAATTTCACGATGGATACTGATTGCTATACAAGCGGTAACCCAAAAACACAAATATGGTCATAAATGCATTTAACGGTCATTCTGATTTTAATGCCCGCTATAGGAGCACCCTACTACGGCCCTCTTTCACTCAGGGCCGTCCTGGGTGCTTTATGGACTGTTTGACAAGTGCTGGAGGAGGAAATAGAGCCGTGCACCTGGTGATTGAAACCGTGCATCTGGTAACCCAAAAACACAAATATGGTCATAAATGCATTTAACGGTCATTCTGATTTTAATGCCCGCTATAGGAGCACCCTACTACGGCCCTCTTTCACTCAGGGCCGTCCTGGGTGCTTTATGGACTGTTTGACAAGTGCTGGAGGAGGAAATAGAGCCGTGCACCTGGTGATTGAAACCGTGCATCTGGTAACCCAAAAACACAAATATGGTCATAAATGCATTTAACGGTCATTCTGATTTTAATGCCCGCTATAGGAGCACCCTACTACGGCCCTCTTTCACTCAGGGCCGTCCTGGGTGCTTTATGGACTGTTTGACAAGTGCTGGAGGAGGAAATAGAGCCGTGCACCTGGTGATTGAAACCGTGCACCTGGTGATTGAAAACGTGCATCTGGTAACCCAAAAATTCAAATATGGTCCTAAATGCATTTAAGGGTCATTCTGATATTAATGCCCGCTATGGAAACACCCTACTACGGCCCTCTCTCTGTCGGGGGCGACCTGAGTGCATTATGGACACTTTGAAATTTCACGATGGATACTGATTGCTATACAAGCGGTAACCCAAAAACACAAATATGGTCATAAATGCATTTAACGGTCATTCTGATTTTAATGCCCGCTATAGGAGCACCCTACTACGGCCCTCTTTCACTCAGGGCCGTCCTGGGTGCTTTATGGACTGTTTGACAAGTGCTGGAGGAGGAAATAGAGCCGTGCACCTGGTGATTGAAACCGTGCATCTGGTAACCCAAAAACACAAATATGGTCATAAATGCATTTAACGGTCATTCTGATTTTAATGCCCGCTATAGGAGCACCCTACTACGGCCCTCTTTCACTCAGGGCCGTCCTGGGTGCTTTATGGACTGTTTGACAAGTGCTGGAGGAGGAAATAGAGCCGTGCACCTGGTGATTGAAACCGTGCATCTGGTAACCCAAAAACACAAATATGGTCATAAATGCATTTAACGGTCATTCTGATTTTAATGCCCGCTATAGGAGCACCCTACTACGGCCCTCTTTCACTCAGGGCCGTCCTGGGTGCTTTATGGACTGTTTGACAAGTGCTGGAGGAGGAAATAGAGCCGTGCACCTGGTGATTGAAACCGTGCACCTGGTGATTGAAAACGTGCATCTGGTAACCCAAAAATTCAAATATGGTCCTAAATGCATTTAAGGGTCATTCTGATATTAATGCCCGCTATGGAAACACCCTACTACGGCCCTCTCTCTGTCGGGGGCGACCTGAGTGCATTATGGACACTTTGAAATTTCACGATGGATACTGATTGCTATACAAGCGGTAACCCAAAAACACAAATATGGTCATAAATGCATTTAACGGTCATTCTGATTTTAATGCCCGCTATAGGAGCACCCTACTACGGCCCTCTTTCACTCAGGGCCGTCCTGGGTGCTTTATGGACTGTTTGACAAGTGCTGGAGGAGGAAATAGAGCCGTGCACCTGGTGATTGAAACCGTGCACCTGGTGATTGAAAACGTGCATCTGGTAACCCAAAAATTCAAATATGGTCCTAAATGCATTTAAGGGTCATTCTGATATTAATGCCCGCTATGGAAACACCCTACTACGGCCCTCTCTCTGTCGGGGGCGACCTGAGTGCATTATGGACACTTTGAAATTTCACGATGGATACTGATTGCTATACAAGCGGTAACCCAAAAACACAAATATGGTCATAAATGCATTTAACGGTCATTCTGATTTTAATGCCCGCTATAGGAGCACCCTACTACGGCCCTCTTTCACTCAGGGCCGTCCTGGGTGCTTTATGGACTGTTTGACAAGTGCTGGAGGAGGAAATAGAGCCGTGCACCTGGTGATTGAAACCGTGCATCTGGTAACCCAAAAACACAAATATGGTCATAAATGCATTTAACGGTCATTCTGATTTTAATGCCCGCTATAGGAGCACCCTACTACGGCCCTCTTTCACTCAGGGCCGTCCTGGGTGCTTTATGGACTGTTTGACAAGTGCTGGAGGAGGAAATAGAGCCGTGCACCTGGTGATTGAAACCGTGCACCTGGTGATTGAAAACGTGCATCTGGTAACCCAAAAATTCAAATATGGTCCTAAATGCATTTAAGGGTCATTCTGATATTAATGCCCGCTATGGAAACACCCTACTACGGCCCTCTCTCTGTCGGGGGCGACCTGAGTGCATTATGGACACTTTGAAATTTCACGATGGATACTGATTGCTATACAAGCGGTAACCCAAAAACACAAATATGGTCATAAATGCATTTAACGGTCATTCTGATTTTAATGCCCGCTATAGGAGCACCCTACTACGGCCCTCTTTCACTCAGGGCCGTCCTGGGTGCTTTATGGACTGTTTGACAAGTGCTGGAGGAGGAAATAGAGCCGTGCACCTGGTGATTGAAACCGTGCATCTGGTAACCCAAAAACACAAATATGGTCATAAATGCATTTAACGGTCATTCTGATTTTAATGCCCGCTATAGGAGCACCCTACTACGGCCCTCTTTCACTCAGGGCCGTCCTGGGTGCTTTATGGACTGTTTGACAAGTGCTGGAGGAGGAAATAGAGCCGTGCACCTGGTGATTGAAACCGTGCACCTGGTGATTGAAAACGTGCATCTGGTAACCCAAAAATTCAAATATGGTCCTAAATGCATTTAAGGGTCATTCTGATATTAATGCCCGCTATGGAAACACCCTACTACGGCCCTCTCTCTGTCGGGGGCGACCTGAGTGCATTATGGACACTTTGAAATTTCACGATGGATACTGATTGCTATACAAGCGGTAACCCAAAAACACAAATATGGTCATAAATGCATTTAACGGTCATTCTGATTTTAATGCCCGCTATAGGAGCACCCTACTACGGCCCTCTTTCACTCAGGGCCGTCCTGGGTGCTTTATGGACTGTTTGACAAGTGCTGGAGGAGGAAATAGAGCCGTGCACCTGGTGATTGAAACCGTGCATCTGGTAACCCAAAAACACAAATATGGTCATAAATGCATTTAACGGTCATTCTGATTTTAATGCCCGCTATAGGAGCACCCTACTACGGCCCTCTTTCACTCAGGGCCGTCCTGGGTGCTTTATGGACTGTTTGACAAGTGCTGGAGGAGGAAATAGAGCCGTGCACCTGGTGATTGAAACCGTGCATCTGGTAACCCAAAAACACAAATATGGTCATAAATGCATTTAACGGTCATTCTGATTTTAATGCCCGCTATAGGAGCACCCTACTACGGCCCTCTTTCACTCAGGGCCGTCCTGGGTGCTTTATGGACTGTTTGACAAGTGCTGGAGGAGGAAATAGAGCCGTGCACCTGGTGATTGAAACCGTGCACCTGGTGATTGAAAACGTGCATCTGGTAACCCAAAAATTCAAATATGGTCCTAAATGCATTTAAGGGTCATTCTGATATTAATGCCCGCTATGGAAACACCCTACTACGGCCCTCTCTCTGTCGGGGGCGACCTGAGTGCATTATGGACACTTTGAAATTTCACGATGGATACTGATTGCTATACAAGCGGTAACCCAAAAACACAAATATGGTCATAAATGCATTTAACGGTCATTCTGATTTTAATGCCCGCTATAGGAGCACCCTACTACGGCCCTCTTTCACTCAGGGCCGTCCTGGGTGCTTTATGGACTGTTTGACAAGTGCTGGAGGAGGAAATAGAGCCGTGCACCTGGTGATTGAAACCGTGCACCTGGTGATTGAAAACGTGCATCTGGTAACCCAAAAATTCAAATATGGTCCTAAATGCATTTAAGGGTCATTCTGATATTAATGCCCGCTATGGAAACACCCTACTACGGCCCTCTCTCTGTCGGGGGCGACCTGAGTGCATTATGGACACTTTGAAATTTCACGATGGATACTGATTGCTATACAAGCGGTAACCCAAAAATTAAAAGATTATGAATAAGAAGACACAGAGAGGCTTAAAAAGTTAAACTCTCTCTCATGGGATGAAGGGACATACAGGCCTAAAGGCCAAACACCCCTAACCAGGTTATATGCCTCTATCTGGGCATCAGAGGTCACAAACAGGCCTCAAGGCCTTATTTGACCTAACCGGTAAAATGACTTTTTCTGGGAATGAGAGGACACAGAGAGGCTTAAAAGGCTAAACTCTCTCTCATGGGATGAAGGGACATACAGGCCTAAAGGCCAAACACCCCTAACCAGGTTATATGCCTCTATCTGGGCATCAGAGGTCACAAACAGGCCTCAAGGCCTTATTTGACCTAACCGGTAAAATGACTTTTTCTGGGAATGAGAGGACACAGAGAGGCTTAAAAGGCTAAACTCTCTCTCATGGGATGAAGGGACATACAAGCCTAAAGGCCAAACACCACTAACCAGGTTATATGCCTCTATCTGGCCTCAAAACCTTATTTGACCTTTGTTGGACGCCATCTTGGGCTATATGCTGAAACACCAAAACGTGAATAAATCAAAAAGTACAAGTCCAATCTGGATGGGGTTTTTTTTTAACTAAAGGGCACACATAGACGATAATGTACATGTAATTAAAACCATTTTTGTATAAAAAATTTGAATAGAAAATCGTGTTTTAAGTTTTTGGAAAATAGTGAATGTTACAGGAAACATAGGTGCCTGTTAGGGCAATTTGTTTTTGACATGCTCTACTTGTTGCCCATTGAGAGAGAGGGTATGAGACGAAATTTGGGACCTCTAGCCCCTCGGGAAGTATTTTTAATCATTTTATGAAAATTACCGATTTTGGCATTAAAACATAAATAGACGTGCAACTGGTAACCTAAAAATAATATCCTAATTTAAAGTAG
>NW_022262329.1:0-39811 GCF_002021735.2 Oncorhynchus kisutch | reverse complement strand
CCAGGACGGCCCTGAGTGAAAGAGGGCGTAGTAGGGTGCTCCTATAGCGGGCACATAAAATCAGAATGACCGTTTTCTGAAATGCATTTTGACCATATTTGTGTTTTGGGTACCAGATGCACGGTTTCAATCACCAGGTGCACGGCTCTATTTCCTCCTCCAGCACTTGTCAAACAGTCCATAAAGCACCCAGGACGGCCCTGAGTGAAAGAGGGCCGTAGTAGGGTGCTCCTATAGCGGGCATTAAAATCAGAATGACCGTTAAATGCATTTATGACCATATTTGTGTTTTTGGGTTACCAGATGCACGGTTTCAATCACCAGGTGCACGGCTCTATTTCCTCCTCCAGCACTTGTCAAACAGTCCATAAAGCACCCAGGACGGCCCTGAGTGAAAGAGGGCCGTAGTAGGGTGCTCCTATAGCGGGCATTAAAATCAGAAATGACCGTTAAATGCATTTATGACCATATTTGTGTTTTTGGGTTACCGCTTGTATAGCAATCAGTATCCATCGTGAAATTTCAAAGTGTCCATAATGCACTCAGGTCGCCCCCGACAGAGAGAGGGCCGTAGTAGGGTGTTTCCATAGCGGGCATTAATATCAGAATGACCCTTAAATGCATTTAGGACCATATTTGAATTTTTGGGTTACCAGATGCACGTTTTCAATCACCAGGTGCACGGTTTCAATCACCAGGTGCACGGCTCTATTTCCTCCTCCAGCACTTGTCAAACAGTCCATAAAGCACCCAGGACGGCCCTGAGTGAAAGAGGGCCGTAGTAGGGTGCTCCTATAGCGGGCATTAAAATCAGAATGACCGTTAAATGCATTTATGACCATATTTGTGTTTTTGGGTTACCAGATGCACGGTTTCAATCACCAGGTGCACGGCTCTATTTCCTCCTCCAGCACTTGTCAAACAGTCCATAAAGCACCCAGGACGGCCCTGAGTGAAAGAGGGCCGTAGTAGGGTGCTCCTATAGCGGGCATTAAAATCAGAATGACCGTTAAATGCATTTATGACCATATTTGTGTTTTTGGGTTACCGCTTGTATAGCAATCAGTATCCATCGTGAAATTTCAAAGTGTCCATAATGCACTCAGGTCGCCCCCGACAGAGAGAGGGCCGTAGTAGGGTGTTTCCATAGCGGGCATTAATATCAGAATGACCCTTAAATGCATTTAGGACCATATTTGAATTTTTGGGTTACCAGATGCACGTTTTCAATCACCAGGTGCACGGTTTCAATCACCAGGTGCACGGCTCTATTTCCTCCTCCAGCACTTGTCAAACAGTCCATAAAGCACCCAGGACGGCCCTGAGTGAAAGAGGGCCGTAGTAGGGTGCTCCTATAGCGGGCATTAAAATCAGAATGACCGTTAAATGCATTTATGACCATATTTGTGTTTTTGGGTTACCAGATGCACGGTTTCAATCACCAGGTGCACGGCTCTATTTCCTCCTCCAGCACTTGTCAAACAGTCCATAAAGCACCCAGGACGGCCCTGAGTGAAAGAGGGCCGTAGTAGGGTGCTCCTATAGCGGGCATTAAAATCAGAATGACCGTTAAATGCATTTATGACCATATTTGTGTTTTTGGGTTACCAGATGCACGGTTTCAATCACCAGGTGCACGGCTCTATTTCCTCCTCCAGCACTTGTCAAACAGTCCATAAAGCACCCAGGACGGCCCTGAGTGAAAGAGGGCCGTAGTAGGGTGCTCCTATAGCGGGCATTAAAATCAGAATGACCGTTAAATGCATTTATGACCATATTTGTGTTTTTGGGTTACCGCTTGTATAGCAATCAGTATCCATCGTGAAATTTCAAAGTGTCCATAATGCACTCAGGTCGCCCCCGACAGAGAGAGGGCCGTAGTAGGGTGTTTCCATAGCGGGCATTAATATCAGAATGACCCTTAAATGCATTTAGGACCATATTTGAATTTTTGGGTTACCAGATGCACGTTTTCAATCACCAGGTGCACGGTTTCAATCACCAGGTGCACGGCTCTATTTCCTCCTCCAGCACTTGTCAAACAGTCCATAAAGCACCCAGGACGGCCCTGAGTGAAAGAGGGCCGTAGTAGGGTGCTCCTATAGCGGGCATTAAAATCAGAATGACCGTTAAATGCATTTATGACCATATTTGTGTTTTTGGGTTACCAGATGCACGGTTTCAATCACCAGGTGCACGGCTCTATTTCCTCCTCCAGCACTTGTCAAACAGTCCATAAAGCACCCAGGACGGCCCTGAGTGAAAGAGGGCCGTAGTAGGGTGCTCCTATAGCGGGCATTAAAATCAGAATGACCGTTAAATGCATTTATGACCATATTTGTGTTTTTGGGTTACCAGATGCACGGTTTCAATCACCAGGTGCACGGCTCTATTTCCTCCTCCAGCACTTGTCAAACAGTCCATAAAGCACCCAGGACGGCCCTGAGTGAAAGAGGGCCGTAGTAGGGTGCTCCTATAGCGGGCATTAAAATCAGAATGACCGTTAAATGCATTTATGACCATATTTGTGTTTTTGGGTTACCGCTTGTATAGCAATCAGTATCCATCGTGAAATTTCAAAGTGTCCATAATGCACTCAGGTCGCCCCCGACAGAGAGAGGGCCGTAGTAGGGTGTTTCCATAGCGGGCATTAATATCAGAATGACCCTTAAATGCATTTAGGACCATATTTGAATTTTTGGGTTACCAGATGCACGTTTTCAATCACCAGGTGCACGGTTTCAATCACCAGGTGCACGGCTCTATTTCCTCCTCCAGCACTTGTCAAACAGTCCATAAAGCACCCAGGACGGCCCTGAGTGAAAGAGGGCCGTAGTAGGGTGCTCCTATAGCGGGCATTAAAATCAGAATGACCGTTAAATGCATTTATGACCATATTTGTGTTTTTGGGTTACCAGATGCACGGTTTCAATCACCAGGTGCACGGCTCTATTTCCTCCTCCAGCACTTGTCAAACAGTCCATAAAGCACCCAGGACGGCCCTGAGTGAAAGAGGGCCGTAGTAGGGTGCTCCTATAGCGGGCATTAAAATCAGAATGACCGTTAAATGCATTTATGACCATATTTGTGTTTTTGGGTTACCAGATGCACGGTTTCAATCACCAGGTGCACGGCTCTATTTCCTCCTCCAGCACTTGTCAAACAGTCCATAAAGCACCCAGGACGGCCCTGAGTGAAAGAGGGCCGTAGTAGGGTGCTCCTATAGCGGGCATTAAAATCAGAATGACCGTTAAATGCATTTATGACCATATTTGTGTTTTTGGGTTACCGCTTGTATAGCAATCAGTATCCATCGTGAAATTTCAAAGTGTCCATAATGCACTCAGGTCGCCCCCGACAGAGAGAGGGCCGTAGTAGGGTGTTTCCATAGCGGGCATTAATATCAGAATGACCCTTAAATGCATTTAGGACCATATTTGAATTTTTGGGTTACCAGATGCACGTTTTCAATCACCAGGTGCACGGTTTCAATCACCAGGTGCACGGCTCTATTTCCTCCTCCAGCACTTGTCAAACAGTCCATAAAGCACCCAGGACGGCCCTGAGTGAAAGAGGGCCGTAGTAGGGTGCTCCTATAGCGGGCATTAAAATCAGAATGACCGTTAAATGCATTTATGACCATATTTGTGTTTTTGGGTTACCAGATGCACGGTTTCAATCACCAGGTGCACGGCTCTATTTCCTCCTCCAGCACTTGTCAAACAGTCCATAAAGCACCCAGGACGGCCCTGAGTGAAAGAGGGCCGTAGTAGGGTGCTCCTATAGCGGGCATTAAAATCAGAATGACCGTTAAATGCATTTATGACCATATTTGTGTTTTTGGGTTACCGCTTGTATAGCAATCAGTATCCATCGTGAAATTTCAAAGTGTCCATAATGCACTCAGGTCGCCCCCGACAGAGAGAGGGCCGTAGTAGGGTGTTTCCATAGCGGGCATTAATATCAGAATGACCCTTAAATGCATTTAGGACCATATTTGAATTTTTGGGTTACCAGATGCACGTTTTCAATCACCAGGTGCACGGTTTCAATCACCAGGTGCACGGCTCTATTTCCTCCTCCAGCACTTGTCAAACAGTCCATAAAGCACCCAGGACGGCCCTGAGTGAAAGAGGGCCGTAGTAGGGTGCTCCTATAGCGGGCATTAAAATCAGAATGACCGTTAAATGCATTTATGACCATATTTGTGTTTTTGGGTTACCAGATGCACGGTTTCAATCACCAGGTGCACGGCTCTATTTCCTCCTCCAGCACTTGTCAAACAGTCCATAAAGCACCCAGGACGGCCCTGAGTGAAAGAGGGCCGTAGTAGGGTGCTCCTATAGCGGGCATTAAAATCAGAATGACCGTTAAATGCATTTATGACCATATTTGTGTTTTTGGGTTACCAGATGCACGGTTTCAATCACCAGGTGCACGGCTCTATTTCCTCCTCCAGCACTTGTCAAACAGTCCATAAAGCACCCAGGACGGCCCTGAGTGAAAGAGGGCCGTAGTAGGGTGCTCCTATAGCGGGCATTAAAATCAGAATGACCGTTAAATGCATTTATGACCATATTTGTGTTTTTGGGTTACCGCTTGTATAGCAATCAGTATCCATCGTGAAATTTCAAAGTGTCCATAATGCACTCAGGTCGCCCCCGACAGAGAGAGGGCCGTAGTAGGGTGTTTCCATAGCGGGCATTAATATCAGAATGACCCTTAAATGCATTTAGGACCATATTTGAATTTTTGGGTTACCAGATGCACGTTTTCAATCACCAGGTGCACGGTTTCAATCACCAGGTGCACGGCTCTATTTCCTCCTCCAGCACTTGTCAAACAGTCCATAAAGCACCCAGGACGGCCCTGAGTGAAAGAGGGCCGTAGTAGGGTGCTCCTATAGCGGGCATTAAAATCAGAATGACCGTTAAATGCATTTATGACCATATTTGTGTTTTTGGGTTACCAGATGCACGGTTTCAATCACCAGGTGCACGGCTCTATTTCCTCCTCCAGCACTTGTCAAACAGTCCATAAAGCACCCAGGACGGCCCTGAGTGAAAGAGGGCCGTAGTAGGGTGCTCCTATAGCGGGCATTAAAATCAGAATGACCGTTAAATGCATTTATGACCATATTTGTGTTTTTGGGTTACCGCTTGTATAGCAATCAGTATCCATCGTGAAATTTCAAAGTGTCCATAATGCACTCAGGTCGCCCCCGACAGAGAGAGGGCCGTAGTAGGGTGTTTCCATAGCGGGCATTAATATCAGAATGACCCTTAAATGCATTTAGGACCATATTTGAATTTTTGGGTTACCAGATGCACGTTTTCAATCACCAGGTGCACGGTTTCAATCACCAGGTGCACGGCTCTATTTCCTCCTCCAGCACTTGTCAAACAGTCCATAAAGCACCCAGGACGGCCCTGAGTGAAAGAGGGCCGTAGTAGGGTGCTCCTATAGCGGGCATTAAAATCAGAATGACCGTTAAATGCATTTATGACCATATTTGTGTTTTTGGGTTACCAGATGCACGGTTTCAATCACCAGGTGCACGGCTCTATTTCCTCCTCCAGCACTTGTCAAACAGTCCATAAAGCACCCAGGACGGCCCTGAGTGAAAGAGGGCCGTAGTAGGGTGCTCCTATAGCGGGCATTAAAATCAGAATGACCGTTAAATGCATTTATGACCATATTTGTGTTTTTGGGTTACCAGATGCACGGTTTCAATCACCAGGTGCACGGCTCTATTTCCTCCTCCAGCACTTGTCAAACAGTCCATAAAGCACCCAGGACGGCCCTGAGTGAAAGAGGGCCGTAGTAGGGTGCTCCTATAGCGGGCATTAAAATCAGAATGACCGTTAAATGCATTTATGACCATATTTGTGTTTTTGGGTTACCGCTTGTATAGCAATCAGTATCCATCGTGAAATTTCAAAGTGTCCATAATGCACTCAGGTCGCCCCCGACAGAGAGAGGGCCGTAGTAGGGTGTTTCCATAGCGGGCATTAATATCAGAATGACCCTTAAATGCATTTAGGACCATATTTGAATTTTTGGGTTACCAGATGCACGTTTTCAATCACCAGGTGCACGGTTTCAATCACCAGGTGCACGGCTCTATTTCCTCCTCCAGCACTTGTCAAACAGTCCATAAAGCACCCAGGACGGCCCTGAGTGAAAGAGGGCCGTAGTAGGGTGCTCCTATAGCGGGCATTAAAATCAGAATGACCGTTAAATGCATTTATGACCATATTTGTGTTTTTGGGTTACCAGATGCACGGTTTCAATCACCAGGTGCACGGCTCTATTTCCTCCTCCAGCACTTGTCAAACAGTCCATAAAGCACCCAGGACGGCCCTGAGTGAAAGAGGGCCGTAGTAGGGTGCTCCTATAGCGGGCATTAAAATCAGAATGACCGTTAAATGCATTTATGACCATATTTGTGTTTTTGGGTTACCAGATGCACGGTTTCAATCACCAGGTGCACGGCTCTATTTCCTCCTCCAGCACTTGTCAAACAGTCCATAAAGCACCCAGGACGGCCCTGAGTGAAAGAGGGCCGTAGTAGGGTGCTCCTATAGCGGGCATTAAAATCAGAATGACCGTTAAATGCATTTATGACCATATTTGTGTTTTTGGGTTACCGCTTGTATAGCAATCAGTATCCATCGTGAAATTTCAAAGTGTCCATAATGCACTCAGGTCGCCCCCGACAGAGAGAGGGCCGTAGTAGGGTGTTTCCATAGCGGGCATTAATATCAGAATGACCCTTAAATGCATTTAGGACCATATTTGAATTTTTGGGTTACCAGATGCACGTTTTCAATCACCAGGTGCACGGTTTCAATCACCAGGTGCACGGCTCTATTTCCTCCTCCAGCACTTGTCAAACAGTCCATAAAGCACCCAGGACGGCCCTGAGTGAAAGAGGGCCGTAGTAGGGTGCTCCTATAGCGGGCATTAAAATCAGAATGACCGTTAAATGCATTTATGACCATATTTGTGTTTTTGGGTTACCAGATGCACGGTTTCAATCACCAGGTGCACGGCTCTATTTCCTCCTCCAGCACTTGTCAAACAGTCCATAAAGCACCCAGGACGGCCCTGAGTGAAAGAGGGCCGTAGTAGGGTGCTCCTATAGCGGGCATTAAAATCAGAATGACCGTTAAATGCATTTATGACCATATTTGTGTTTTTGGGTTACCGCTTGTATAGCAATCAGTATCCATCGTGAAATTTCAAAGTGTCCATAATGCACTCAGGTCGCCCCCGACAGAGAGAGGGCCGTAGTAGGGTGTTTCCATAGCGGGCATTAATATCAGAATGACCCTTAAATGCATTTAGGACCATATTTGAATTTTTGGGTTACCAGATGCACGTTTTCAATCACCAGGTGCACGGTTTCAATCACCAGGTGCACGGCTCTATTTCCTCCTCCAGCACTTGTCAAACAGTCCATAAAGCACCCAGGACGGCCCTGAGTGAAAGAGGGCCGTAGTAGGGTGCTCCTATAGCGGGCATTAAAATCAGAATGACCGTTAAATGCATTTATGACCATATTTGTGTTTTTGGGTTACCAGATGCACGGTTTCAATCACCAGGTGCACGGCTCTATTTCCTCCTCCAGCACTTGTCAAACAGTCCATAAAGCACCCAGGACGGCCCTGAGTGAAAGAGGGCCGTAGTAGGGTGCTCCTATAGCGGGCATTAAAATCAGAATGACCGTTAAATGCATTTATGACCATATTTGTGTTTTTGGGTTACCAGATGCACGGTTTCAATCACCAGGTGCACGGCTCTATTTCCTCCTCCAGCACTTGTCAAACAGTCCATAAAGCACCCAGGACGGCCCTGAGTGAAAGAGGGCCGTAGTAGGGTGCTCCTATAGCGGGCATTAAAATCAGAATGACCGTTAAATGCATTTATGACCATATTTGTGTTTTTGGGTTACCGCTTGTATAGCAATCAGTATCCATCGTGAAATTTCAAAGTGTCCATAATGCACTCAGGTCGCCCCCGACAGAGAGAGGGCCGTAGTAGGGTGTTTCCATAGCGGGCATTAATATCAGAATGACCCTTAAATGCATTTAGGACCATATTTGAATTTTTGGGTTACCAGATGCACGTTTTCAATCACCAGGTGCACGGTTTCAATCACCAGGTGCACGGCTCTATTTCCTCCTCCAGCACTTGTCAAACAGTCCATAAAGCACCCAGGACGGCCCTGAGTGAAAGAGGGCCGTAGTAGGGTGCTCCTATAGCGGGCATTAAAATCAGAATGACCGTTAAATGCATTTATGACCATATTTGTGTTTTTGGGTTACCAGATGCACGGTTTCAATCACCAGGTGCACGGCTCTATTTCCTCCTCCAGCACTTGTCAAACAGTCCATAAAGCACCCAGGACGGCCCTGAGTGAAAGAGGGCCGTAGTAGGGTGCTCCTATAGCGGGCATTAAAATCAGAATGACCGTTAAATGCATTTATGACCATATTTGTGTTTTTGGGTTACCGCTTGTATAGCAATCAGTATCCATCGTGAAATTTCAAAGTGTCCATAATGCACTCAGGTCGCCCCCGACAGAGAGAGGGCCGTAGTAGGGTGTTTCCATAGCGGGCATTAATATCAGAATGACCCTTAAATGCATTTAGGACCATATTTGAATTTTTGGGTTACCAGATGCACGTTTTCAATCACCAGGTGCACGGTTTCAATCACCAGGTGCACGGCTCTATTTCCTCCTCCAGCACTTGTCAAACAGTCCATAAAGCACCCAGGACGGCCCTGAGTGAAAGAGGGCCGTAGTAGGGTGCTCCTATAGCGGGCATTAAAATCAGAATGACCGTTAAATGCATTTATGACCATATTTGTGTTTTTGGGTTACCGCTTGTATAGCAATCAGTATCCATCGTGAAATTTCAAAGTGTCCATAATGCACTCAGGTCGCCCCCGACAGAGAGAGGGCCGTAGTAGGGTGTTTCCATAGCGGGCATTAATATCAGAATGACCCTTAAATGCATTTAGGACCATATTTGAATTTTTGGGTTACCAGATGCACGTTTTCAATCACCAGGTGCACGGTTTCAATCACCAGGTGCACGGCTCTATTTCCTCCTCCAGCACTTGTCAAACAGTCCATAAAGCACCCAGGACGGCCCTGAGTGAAAGAGGGCCGTAGTAGGGTGCTCCTATAGCGGGCATTAAAATCAGAATGACCGTTAAATGCATTTATGACCATATTTGTGTTTTTGGGTTACCAGATGCACGGTTTCAATCACCAGGTGCACGGCTCTATTTCCTCCTCCAGCACTTGTCAAACAGTCCATAAAGCACCCAGGACGGCCCTGAGTGAAAGAGGGCCGTAGTAGGGTGCTCCTATAGCGGGCATTAAAATCAGAATGACCGTTAAATGCATTTATGACCATATTTGTGTTTTTGGGTTACCGCTTGTATAGCAATCAGTATCCATCGTGAAATTTCAAAGTGTCCATAATGCACTCAGGTCGCCCCCGACAGAGAGAGGGCCGTAGTAGGGTGTTTCCATAGCGGGCATTAATATCAGAATGACCCTTAAATGCATTTAGGACCATATTTGAATTTTTGGGTTACCAGATGCACGTTTTCAATCACCAGGTGCACGGTTTCAATCACCAGGTGCACGGCTCTATTTCCTCCTCCAGCACTTGTCAAACAGTCCATAAAGCACCCAGGACGGCCCTGAGTGAAAGAGGGCCGTAGTAGGGTGCTCCTATAGCGGGCATTAAAATCAGAATGACCGTTAAATGCATTTATGACCATATTTGTGTTTTTGGGTTATATAAAGCACCCAGGACGGCCCTGAGTGAAAGAGGGCCGTAGTAGGGTGCTCCTATAGCGGGCATTAAAATCAGAATGACCGTTAAATGCATTTATGACCATATTTGTGTTTTTGGGTTACCAGATGCACGGTTTCAATCACCAGGTGCACGGCTCTATTTCCTCCTCCAGCACTTGTCAAACAGTCCATAAAGCACCCAGGACGGCCCTGAGTGAAAGAGGGCCGTAGTAGGGTGCTCCTATAGCGGGCATTAAAATCAGAATGACCGTTAAATGCATTTATGACCATATTTGTGTTTTTGGGTTACCGCTTGTATAGCAATCAGTATCCATCGTGAAATTTCAAAGTGTCCATAATGCACTCAGGTCGCCCCCGACAGAGAGAGGGCCGTAGTAGGGTGTTTCCATAGCGGGCATTAATATCAGAATGACCCTTAAATGCATTTAGGACCATATTTGAATTTTTGGGTTACCAGATGCACGTTTTCAATCACCAGGTGCACGGTTTCAATCACCAGGTGCACGGCTCTATTTCCTCCTCCAGCACTTGTCAAACAGTCCATAAAGCACCCAGGACGGCCCTGAGTGAAAGAGGGCCGTAGTAGGGTGCTCCTATAGCGGGCATTAAAATCAGAATGACCGTTAAATGCATTTATGACCATATTTGTGTTTTTGGGTTACCAGATGCACGGTTTCAATCACCAGGTGCACGGCTCTATTTCCTCCTCCAGCACTTGTCAAACAGTCCATAAAGCACCCAGGACGGCCCTGAGTGAAAGAGGGCCGTAGTAGGGTGCTCCTATAGCGGGCATTAAAATCAGAATGACCGTTAAATGCATTTATGACCATATTTGTGTTTTTGGGTTACCAGATGCACGGTTTCAATCACCAGGTGCACGGCTCTATTTCCTCCTCCAGCACTTGTCAAACAGTCCATAAAGCACCCAGGACGGCCCTGAGTGAAAGAGGGCCGTAGTAGGGTGCTCCTATAGCGGGCATTAAAATCAGAATGACCGTTAAATGCATTTATGACCATATTTGTGTTTTTGGGTTACCGCTTGTATAGCAATCAGTATCCATCGTGAAATTTCAAAGTGTCCATAATGCACTCAGGTCGCCCCCGACAGAGAGAGGGCCGTAGTAGGGTGTTTCCATAGCGGGCATTAATATCAGAATGACCCTTAAATGCATTTAGGACCATATTTGAATTTTTGGGTTACCAGATGCACGTTTTCAATCACCAGGTGCACGGTTTCAATCACCAGGTGCACGGCTCTATTTCCTCCTCCAGCACTTGTCAAACAGTCCATAAAGCACCCAGGACGGCCCTGAGTGAAAGAGGGCCGTAGTAGGGTGCTCCTATAGCGGGCATTAAAATCAGAATGACCGTTAAATGCATTTATGACCATATTTGTGTTTTTGGGTTACCAGATGCACGGTTTCAATCACCAGGTGCACGGCTCTATTTCCTCCTCCAGCACTTGTCAAACAGTCCATAAAGCACCCAGGACGGCCCTGAGTGAAAGAGGGCCGTAGTAGGGTGCTCCTATAGCGGGCATTAAAATCAGAATGACCGTTAAATGCATTTATGACCATATTTGTGTTTTTGGGTTACCGCTTGTATAGCAATCAGTATCCATCGTGAAATTTCAAAGTGTCCATAATGCACTCAGGTCGCCCCCGACAGAGAGAGGGCCGTAGTAGGGTGTTTCCATAGCGGGCATTAATATCAGAATGACCCTTAAATGCATTTAGGACCATATTTGAATTTTTGGGTTACCAGATGCACGTTTTCAATCACCAGGTGCACGGTTTCAATCACCAGGTGCACGGCTCTATTTCCTCCTCCAGCACTTGTCAAACAGTCCATAAAGCACCCAGGACGGCCCTGAGTGAAAGAGGGCCGTAGTAGGGTGCTCCTATAGCGGGCATTAAAATCAGAATGACCGTTAAATGCATTTATGACCATATTTGTGTTTTTGGGTTACCAGATGCACGGTTTCAATCACCAGGTGCACGGCTCTATTTCCTCCTCCAGCACTTGTCAAACAGTCCATAAAGCACCCAGGACGGCCCTGAGTGAAAGAGGGCCGTAGTAGGGTGCTCCTATAGCGGGCATTAAAATCAGAATGACCGTTAAATGCATTTATGACCATATTTGTGTTTTTGGGTTACCAGATGCACGGTTTCAATCACCAGGTGCACGGCTCTATTTCCTCCTCCAGCACTTGTCAAACAGTCCATAAAGCACCCAGGACGGCCCTGAGTGAAAGAGGGCCGTAGTAGGGTGCTCCTATAGCGGGCATTAAAATCAGAATGACCGTTAAATGCATTTATGACCATATTTGTGTTTTTGGGTTACCGCTTGTATAGCAATCAGTATCCATCGTGAAATTTCAAAGTGTCCATAATGCACTCAGGTCGCCCCCGACAGAGAGAGGGCCGTAGTAGGGTGTTTCCATAGCGGGCATTAATATCAGAATGACCCTTAAATGCATTTAGGACCATATTTGAATTTTTGGGTTACCAGATGCACGTTTTCAATCACCAGGTGCACGGTTTCAATCACCAGGTGCACGGCTCTATTTCCTCCTCCAGCACTTGTCAAACAGTCCATAAAGCACCCAGGACGGCCCTGAGTGAAAGAGGGCCGTAGTAGGGTGCTCCTATAGCGGGCATTAAAATCAGAATGACCGTTAAATGCATTTATGACCATATTTGTGTTTTTGGGTTACCAGATGCACGGTTTCAATCACCAGGTGCACGGCTCTATTTCCTCCTCCAGCACTTGTCAAACAGTCCATAAAGCACCCAGGACGGCCCTGAGTGAAAGAGGGCCGTAGTAGGGTGCTCCTATAGCGGGCATTAAAATCAGAATGACCGTTAAATGCATTTATGACCATATTTGTGTTTTTGGGTTACCAGATGCACGGTTTCAATCACCAGGTGCACGGCTCTATTTCCTCCTCCAGCACTTGTCAAACAGTCCATAAAGCACCCAGGACGGCCCTGAGTGAAAGAGGGCCGTAGTAGGGTGCTCCTATAGCGGGCATTAAAATCAGAATGACCGTTAAATGCATTTATGACCATATTTGTGTTTTTGGGTTACCGCTTGTATAGCAATCAGTATCCATCGTGAAATTTCAAAGTGTCCATAATGCACTCAGGTCGCCCCCGACAGAGAGAGGGCCGTAGTAGGGTGTTTCCATAGCGGGCATTAATATCAGAATGACCCTTAAATGCATTTAGGACCATATTTGAATTTTTGGGTTACCAGATGCACGTTTTCAATCACCAGGTGCACGGTTTCAATCACCAGGTGCACGGCTCTATTTCCTCCTCCAGCACTTGTCAAACAGTCCATAAAGCACCCAGGACGGCCCTGAGTGAAAGAGGGCCGTAGTAGGGTGCTCCTATAGCGGGCATTAAAATCAGAATGACCGTTAAATGCATTTATGACCATATTTGTGTTTTTGGGTTACCAGATGCACGGTTTCAATCACCAGGTGCACGGCTCTATTTCCTCCTCCAGCACTTGTCAAACAGTCCATAAAGCACCCAGGACGGCCCTGAGTGAAAGAGGGCCGTAGTAGGGTGCTCCTATAGCGGGCATTAAAATCAGAATGACCGTTAAATGCATTTATGACCATATTTGTGTTTTTGGGTTACCAGATGCACGGTTTCAATCACCAGGTGCACGGCTCTATTTCCTCCTCCAGCACTTGTCAAACAGTCCATAAAGCACCCAGGACGGCCCTGAGTGAAAGAGGGCCGTAGTAGGGTGCTCCTATAGCGGGCATTAAAATCAGAATGACCGTTAAATGCATTTATGACCATATTTGTGTTTTTGGGTTACCGCTTGTATAGCAATCAGTATCCATCGTGAAATTTCAAAGTGTCCATAATGCACTCAGGTCGCCCCCGACAGAGAGAGGGCCGTAGTAGGGTGTTTCCATAGCGGGCATTAATATCAGAATGACCCTTAAATGCATTTAGGACCATATTTGAATTTTTGGGTTACCAGATGCACGTTTTCAATCACCAGGTGCACGGTTTCAATCACCAGGTGCACGGCTCTATTTCCTCCTCCAGCACTTGTCAAACAGTCCATAAAGCACCCAGGACGGCCCTGAGTGAAAGAGGGCCGTAGTAGGGTGCTCCTATAGCGGGCATTAAAATCAGAATGACCGTTAAATGCATTTATGACCATATTTGTGTTTTTGGGTTACCAGATGCACGGTTTCAATCACCAGGTGCACGGCTCTATTTCCTCCTCCAGCACTTGTCAAACAGTCCATAAAGCACCCAGGACGGCCCTGAGTGAAAGAGGGCCGTAGTAGGGTGCTCCTATAGCGGGCATTAAAATCAGAATGACCGTTAAATGCATTTATGACCATATTTGTGTTTTTGGGTTACCGCTTGTATAGCAATCAGTATCCATCGTGAAATTTCAAAGTGTCCATAATGCACTCAGGTCGCCCCCGACAGAGAGAGGGCCGTAGTAGGGTGTTTCCATAGCGGGCATTAATATCAGAATGACCCTTAAATGCATTTAGGACCATATTTGAATTTTTGGGTTACCAGATGCACGTTTTCAATCACCAGGTGCACGGTTTCAATCACCAGGTGCACGGCTCTATTTCCTCCTCCAGCACTTGTCAAACAGTCCATAAAGCACCCAGGACGGCCCTGAGTGAAAGAGGGCCGTAGTAGGGTGCTCCTATAGCGGGCATTAAAATCAGAATGACCGTTAAATGCATTTATGACCATATTTGTGTTTTTGGGTTACCAGATGCACGGTTTCAATCACCAGGTGCACGGCTCTATTTCCTCCTCCAGCACTTGTCAAACAGTCCATAAAGCACCCAGGACGGCCCTGAGTGAAAGAGGGCCGTAGTAGGGTGCTCCTATAGCGGGCATTAAAATCAGAATGACCGTTAAATGCATTTATGACCATATTTGTGTTTTTGGGTTACCGCTTGTATAGCAATCAGTATCCATCGTGAAATTTCAAAGTGTCCATAATGCACTCAGGTCGCCCCCGACAGAGAGAGGGCCGTAGTAGGGTGTTTCCATAGCGGGCATTAATATCAGAATGACCCTTAAATGCATTTAGGACCATATTTGAATTTTTGGGTTACCAGATGCACGTTTTCAATCACCAGGTGCACGGTTTCAATCACCAGGTGCACGGCTCTATTTCCTCCTCCAGCACTTGTCAAACAGTCCATAAAGCACCCAGGACGGCCCTGAGTGAAAGAGGGCCGTAGTAGGGTGCTCCTATAGCGGGCATTAAAATCAGAATGACCGTTAAATGCATTTATGACCATATTTGTGTTTTTGGGTTACCAGATGCACGGTTTCAATCACCAGGTGCACGGCTCTATTTCCTCCTCCAGCACTTGTCAAACAGTCCATAAAGCACCCAGGACGGCCCTGAGTGAAAGAGGGCCGTAGTAGGGTGCTCCTATAGCGGGCATTAAAATCAGAATGACCGTTAAATGCATTTATGACCATATTTGTGTTTTTGGGTTACCAGATGCACGGTTTCAATCACCAGGTGCACGGCTCTATTTCCTCCTCCAGCACTTGTCAAACAGTCCATAAAGCACCCAGGACGGCCCTGAGTGAAAGAGGGCCGTAGTAGGGTGCTCCTATAGCGGGCATTAAAATCAGAATGACCGTTAAATGCATTTATGACCATATTTGTGTTTTTGGGTTACCGCTTGTATAGCAATCAGTATCCATCGTGAAATTTCAAAGTGTCCATAATGCACTCAGGTCGCCCCCGACAGAGAGAGGGCCGTAGTAGGGTGTTTCCATAGCGGGCATTAATATCAGAATGACCCTTAAATGCATTTAGGACCATATTTGAATTTTTGGGTTACCAGATGCACGTTTTCAATCACCAGGTGCACGGTTTCAATCACCAGGTGCACGGCTCTATTTCCTCCTCCAGCACTTGTCAAACAGTCCATAAAGCACCCAGGACGGCCCTGAGTGAAAGAGGGCCGTAGTAGGGTGCTCCTATAGCGGGCATTAAAATCAGAATGACCGTTAAATGCATTTATGACCATATTTGTGTTTTTGGGTTACCAGATGCACGGTTTCAATCACCAGGTGCACGGCTCTATTTCCTCCTCCAGCACTTGTCAAACAGTCCATAAAGCACCCAGGACGGCCCTGAGTGAAAGAGGGCCGTAGTAGGGTGCTCCTATAGCGGGCATTAAAATCAGAATGACCGTTAAATGCATTTATGACCATATTTGTGTTTTTGGGTTACCGCTTGTATAGCAATCAGTATCCATCGTGAAATTTCAAAGTGTCCATAATGCACTCAGGTCGCCCCCGACAGAGAGAGGGCCGTAGTAGGGTGTTTCCATAGCGGGCATTAATATCAGAATGACCCTTAAATGCATTTAGGACCATATTTGAATTTTTGGGTTACCAGATGCACGTTTTCAATCACCAGGTGCACGGTTTCAATCACCAGGTGCACGGCTCTATTTCCTCCTCCAGCACTTGTCAAACAGTCCATAAAGCACCCAGGACGGCCCTGAGTGAAAGAGGGCCGTAGTAGGGTGCTCCTATAGCGGGCATTAAAATCAGAATGACCGTTAAATGCATTTATGACCATATTTGTGTTTTTGGGTTACCAGATGCACGGTTTCAATCACCAGGTGCACGGCTCTATTTCCTCCTCCAGCACTTGTCAAACAGTCCATAAAGCACCCAGGACGGCCCTGAGTGAAAGAGGGCCGTAGTAGGGTGCTCCTATAGCGGGCATTAAAATCAGAATGACCGTTAAATGCATTTATGACCATATTTGTGTTTTTGGGTTACCAGATGCACGGTTTCAATCACCAGGTGCACGGCTCTATTTCCTCCTCCAGCACTTGTCAAACAGTCCATAAAGCACCCAGGACGGCCCTGAGTGAAAGAGGGCCGTAGTAGGGTGCTCCTATAGCGGGCATTAAAATCAGAATGACCGTTAAATGCATTTATGACCATATTTGTGTTTTTGGGTTACCAGATGCACGGTTTCAATCACCAGGTGCACGGCTCTATTTCCTCCTCCAGCACTTGTCAAACAGTCCATAAAGCACCCAGGACGGCCCTGAGTGAAAGAGGGCCGTAGTAGGGTGCTCCTATAGCGGGCATTAAAATCAGAATGACCGTTAAATGCATTTATGACCATATTTGTGTTTTTGGGTTACCGCTTGTATAGCAATCAGTATCCATCGTGAAATTTCAAAGTGTCCATAATGCACTCAGGTCGCCCCCGACAGAGAGAGGGCCGTAGTAGGGTGTTTCCATAGCGGGCATTAATATCAGAATGACCCTTAAATGCATTTAGGACCATATTTGAATTTTTGGGTTACCAGATGCACGTTTTCAATCACCAGGTGCACGGTTTCAATCACCAGGTGCACGGCTCTATTTCCTCCTCCAGCACTTGTCAAACAGTCCATAAAGCACCCAGGACGGCCCTGAGTGAAAGAGGGCCGTAGTAGGGTGCTCCTATAGCGGGCATTAAAATCAGAATGACCGTTAAATGCATTTATGACCATATTTGTGTTTTTGGGTTACCAGATGCACGGTTTCAATCACCAGGTGCACGGCTCTATTTCCTCCTCCAGCACTTGTCAAACAGTCCATAAAGCACCCAGGACGGCCCTGAGTGAAAGAGGGCCGTAGTAGGGTGCTCCTATAGCGGGCATTAAAATCAGAATGACCGTTAAATGCATTTATGACCATATTTGTGTTTTTGGGTTACCGCTTGTATAGCAATCAGTATCCATCGTGAAATTTCAAAGTGTCCATAATGCACTCAGGTCGCCCCCGACAGAGAGAGGGCCGTAGTAGGGTGTTTCCATAGCGGGCATTAATATCAGAATGACCCTTAAATGCATTTAGGACCATATTTGAATTTTTGGGTTACCAGATGCACGTTTTCAATCACCAGGTGCACGGTTTCAATCACCAGGTGCACGGCTCTATTTCCTCCTCCAGCACTTGTCAAACAGTCCATAAAGCACCCAGGACGGCCCTGAGTGAAAGAGGGCCGTAGTAGGGTGCTCCTATAGCGGGCATTAAAATCAGAATGACCGTTAAATGCATTTATGACCATATTTGTGTTTTTGGGTTACCGCTTGTATAGCAATCAGTATCCATCGTGAAATTTCAAAGTGTCCATAATGCACTCAGGTCGCCCCCGACAGAGAGAGGGCCGTAGTAGGGTGTTTCCATAGCGGGCATTAATATCAGAATGACCCTTAAATGCATTTAGGACCATATTTGAATTTTTGGGTTACCAGATGCACGTTTTCAATCACCAGGTGCACGGTTTCAATCACCAGGTGCACGGCTCTATTTCCTCCTCCAGCACTTGTCAAACAGTCCATAAAGCACCCAGGACGGCCCTGAGTGAAAGAGGGCCGTAGTAGGGTGCTCCTATAGCGGGCATTAAAATCAGAATGACCGTTAAATGCATTTATGACCATATTTGTGTTTTTGGGTTACCAGATGCACGGTTTCAATCACCAGGTGCACGGCTCTATTTCCTCCTCCAGCACTTGTCAAACAGTCCATAAAGCACCCAGGACGGCCCTGAGTGAAAGAGGGCCGTAGTAGGGTGCTCCTATAGCGGGCATTAAAATCAGAATGACCGTTAAATGCATTTATGACCATATTTGTGTTTTTGGGTTACCGCTTGTATAGCAATCAGTATCCATCGTGAAATTTCAAAGTGTCCATAATGCACTCAGGTCGCCCCCGACAGAGAGAGGGCCGTAGTAGGGTGTTTCCATAGCGGGCATTAATATCAGAATGACCCTTAAATGCATTTAGGACCATATTTGAATTTTTGGGTTACCAGATGCACGTTTTCAATCACCAGGTGCACGGTTTCAATCACCAGGTGCACGGCTCTATTTCCTCCTCCAGCACTTGTCAAACAGTCCATAAAGCACCCAGGACGGCCCTGAGTGAAAGAGGGCCGTAGTAGGGTGCTCCTATAGCGGGCATTAAAATCAGAATGACCGTTAAATGCATTTATGACCATATTTGTGTTTTTGGGTTACCAGATGCACGGTTTCAATCACCAGGTGCACGGCTCTATTTCCTCCTCCAGCACTTGTCAAACAGTCCATAAAGCACCCAGGACGGCCCTGAGTGAAAGAGGGCCGTAGTAGGGTGCTCCTATAGCGGGCATTAAAATCAGAATGACCGTTAAATGCATTTATGACCATATTTGTGTTTTTGGGTTACCAGATGCACGGTTTCAATCACCAGGTGCACGGCTCTATTTCCTCCTCCAGCACTTGTCAAACAGTCCATAAAGCACCCAGGACGGCCCTGAGTGAAAGAGGGCCGTAGTAGGGTGCTCCTATAGCGGGCATTAAAATCAGAATGACCGTTAAATGCATTTATGACCATATTTGTGTTTTTGGGTTACCGCTTGTATAGCAATCAGTATCCATCGTGAAATTTCAAAGTGTCCATAATGCACTCAGGTCGCCCCCGACAGAGAGAGGGCCGTAGTAGGGTGTTTCCATAGCGGGCATTAATATCAGAATGACCCTTAAATGCATTTAGGACCATATTTGAATTTTTGGGTTACCAGATGCACGTTTTCAATCACCAGGTGCACGGTTTCAATCACCAGGTGCACGGCTCTATTTCCTCCTCCAGCACTTGTCAAACAGTCCATAAAGCACCCAGGACGGCCCTGAGTGAAAGAGGGCCGTAGTAGGGTGCTCCTATAGCGGGCATTAAAATCAGAATGACCGTTAAATGCATTTATGACCATATTTGTGTTTTTGGGTTACCAGATGCACGGTTTCAATCACCAGGTGCACGGCTCTATTTCCTCCTCCAGCACTTGTCAAACAGTCCATAAAGCACCCAGGACGGCCCTGAGTGAAAGAGGGCCGTAGTAGGGTGCTCCTATAGCGGGCATTAAAATCAGAATGACCGTTAAATGCATTTATGACCATATTTGTGTTTTTGGGTTACCAGATGCACGGTTTCAATCACCAGGTGCACGGCTCTATTTCCTCCTCCAGCACTTGTCAAACAGTCCATAAAGCACCCAGGACGGCCCTGAGTGAAAGAGGGCCGTAGTAGGGTGCTCCTATAGCGGGCATTAAAATCAGAATGACCGTTAAATGCATTTATGACCATATTTGTGTTTTTGGGTTACCGCTTGTATAGCAATCAGTATCCATCGTGAAATTTCAAAGTGTCCATAATGCACTCAGGTCGCCCCCGACAGAGAGAGGGCCGTAGTAGGGTGTTTCCATAGCGGGCATTAATATCAGAATGACCCTTAAATGCATTTAGGACCATATTTGAATTTTTGGGTTACCAGATGCACGTTTTCAATCACCAGGTGCACGGTTTCAATCACCAGGTGCACGGCTCTATTTCCTCCTCCAGCACTTGTCAAACAGTCCATAAAGCACCCAGGACGGCCCTGAGTGAAAGAGGGCCGTAGTAGGGTGCTCCTATAGCGGGCATTAAAATCAGAATGACCGTTAAATGCATTTATGACCATATTTGTGTTTTTGGGTTACCAGATGCACGGTTTCAATCACCAGGTGCACGGCTCTATTTCCTCCTCCAGCACTTGTCAAACAGTCCATAAAGCACCCAGGACGGCCCTGAGTGAAAGAGGGCCGTAGTAGGGTGCTCCTATAGCGGGCATTAAAATCAGAATGACCGTTAAATGCATTTATGACCATATTTGTGTTTTTGGGTTACCGCTTGTATAGCAATCAGTATCCATCGTGAAATTTCAAAGTGTCCATAATGCACTCAGGTCGCCCCCGACAGAGAGAGGGCCGTAGTAGGGTGTTTCCATAGCGGGCATTAATATCAGAATGACCCTTAAATGCATTTAGGACCATATTTGAATTTTTGGGTTACCAGATGCACGTTTTCAATCACCAGGTGCACGGTTTCAATCACCAGGTGCACGGCTCTATTTCCTCCTCCAGCACTTGTCAAACAGTCCATAAAGCACCCAGGACGGCCCTGAGTGAAAGAGGGCCGTAGTAGGGTGCTCCTATAGCGGGCATTAAAATCAGAATGACCGTTAAATGCATTTATGACCATATTTGTGTTTTTGGGTTACCAGATGCACGGTTTCAATCACCAGGTGCACGGCTCTATTTCCTCCTCCAGCACTTGTCAAACAGTCCATAAAGCACCCAGGACGGCCCTGAGTGAAAGAGGGCCGTAGTAGGGTGCTCCTATAGCGGGCATTAAAATCAGAATGACCGTTAAATGCATTTATGACCATATTTGTGTTTTTGGGTTACCAGATGCACGGTTTCAATCACCAGGTGCACGGCTCTATTTCCTCCTCCAGCACTTGTCAAACAGTCCATAAAGCACCCAGGACGGCCCTGAGTGAAAGAGGGCCGTAGTAGGGTGCTCCTATAGCGGGCATTAAAATCAGAATGACCGTTAAATGCATTTATGACCATATTTGTGTTTTTGGGTTACCGCTTGTATAGCAATCAGTATCCATCGTGAAATTTCAAAGTGTCCATAATGCACTCAGGTCGCCCCCGACAGAGAGAGGGCCGTAGTAGGGTGTTTCCATAGCGGGCATTAATATCAGAATGACCCTTAAATGCATTTAGGACCATATTTGAATTTTTGGGTTACCAGATGCACGTTTTCAATCACCAGGTGCACGGTTTCAATCACCAGGTGCACGGCTCTATTTCCTCCTCCAGCACTTGTCAAACAGTCCATAAAGCACCCAGGACGGCCCTGAGTGAAAGAGGGCCGTAGTAGGGTGCTCCTATAGCGGGCATTAAAATCAGAATGACCGTTAAATGCATTTATGACCATATTTGTGTTTTTGGGTTACCAGATGCACGGTTTCAATCACCAGGTGCACGGCTCTATTTCCTCCTCCAGCACTTGTCAAACAGTCCATAAAGCACCCAGGACGGCCCTGAGTGAAAGAGGGCCGTAGTAGGGTGCTCCTATAGCGGGCATTAAAATCAGAATGACCGTTAAATGCATTTATGACCATATTTGTGTTTTTGGGTTACCAGATGCACGGTTTCAATCACCAGGTGCACGGCTCTATTTCCTCCTCCAGCACTTGTCAAACAGTCCATAAAGCACCCAGGACGGCCCTGAGTGAAAGAGGGCCGTAGTAGGGTGCTCCTATAGCGGGCATTAAAATCAGAATGACCGTTAAATGCATTTATGACCATATTTGTGTTTTTGGGTTACCGCTTGTATAGCAATCAGTATCCATCGTGAAATTTCAAAGTGTCCATAATGCACTCAGGTCGCCCCCGACAGAGAGAGGGCCGTAGTAGGGTGTTTCCATAGCGGGCATTAATATCAGAATGACCCTTAAATGCATTTAGGACCATATTTGAATTTTTGGGTTACCAGATGCACGTTTTCAATCACCAGGTGCACGGTTTCAATCACCAGGTGCACGGCTCTATTTCCTCCTCCAGCACTTGTCAAACAGTCCATAAAGCACCCAGGACGGCCCTGAGTGAAAGAGGGCCGTAGTAGGGTGCTCCTATAGCGGGCATTAAAATCAGAATGACCGTTAAATGCATTTATGACCATATTTGTGTTTTTGGGTTACCAGATGCACGGTTTCAATCACCAGGTGCACGGCTCTATTTCCTCCTCCAGCACTTGTCAAACAGTCCATAAAGCACCCAGGACGGCCCTGAGTGAAAGAGGGCCGTAGTAGGGTGCTCCTATAGCGGGCATTAAAATCAGAATGACCGTTAAATGCATTTATGACCATATTTGTGTTTTTGGGTTACCAGATGCACGGTTTCAATCACCAGGTGCACGGCTCTATTTCCTCCTCCAGCACTTGTCAAACAGTCCATAAAGCACCCAGGACGGCCCTGAGTGAAAGAGGGCCGTAGTAGGGTGCTCCTATAGCGGGCATTAAAATCAGAATGACCGTTAAATGCATTTATGACCATATTTGTGTTTTTGGGTTACCAGATGCACGGTTTCAATCACCAGGTGCACGGCTCTATTTCCTCCTCCAGCACTTGTCAAACAGTCCATAAAGCACCCAGGACGGCCCTGAGTGAAAGAGGGCCGTAGTAGGGTGCTCCTATAGCGGGCATTAAAATCAGAATGACCGTTAAATGCATTTATGACCATATTTGTGTTTTTGGGTTACCGCTTGTATAGCAATCAGTATCCATCGTGAAATTTCAAAGTGTCCATAATGCACTCAGGTCGCCCCCGACAGAGAGAGGGCCGTAGTAGGGTGTTTCCATAGCGGGCATTAATATCAGAATGACCCTTAAATGCATTTAGGACCATATTTGAATTTTTGGGTTACCAGATGCACGTTTTCAATCACCAGGTGCACGGTTTCAATCACCAGGTGCACGGCTCTATTTCCTCCTCCAGCACTTGTCAAACAGTCCATAAAGCACCCAGGACGGCCCTGAGTGAAAGAGGGCCGTAGTAGGGTGCTCCTATAGCGGGCATTAAAATCAGAATGACCGTTAAATGCATTTATGACCATATTTGTGTTTTTGGGTTACCAGATGCACGGTTTCAATCACCAGGTGCACGGCTCTATTTCCTCCTCCAGCACTTGTCAAACAGTCCATAAAGCACCCAGGACGGCCCTGAGTGAAAGAGGGCCGTAGTAGGGTGCTCCTATAGCGGGCATTAAAATCAGAATGACCGTTAAATGCATTTATGACCATATTTGTGTTTTTGGGTTACCAGATGCACGGTTTCAATCACCAGGTGCACGGCTCTATTTCCTCCTCCAGCACTTGTCAAACAGTCCATAAAGCACCCAGGACGGCCCTGAGTGAAAGAGGGCCGTAGTAGGGTGCTCCTATAGCGGGCATTAAAATCAGAATGACCGTTAAATGCATTTATGACCATATTTGTGTTTTTGGGTTACCGCTTGTATAGCAATCAGTATCCATCGTGAAATTTCAAAGTGTCCATAATGCACTCAGGTCGCCCCCGACAGAGAGAGGGCCGTAGTAGGGTGTTTCCATAGCGGGCATTAATATCAGAATGACCCTTAAATGCATTTAGGACCATATTTGAATTTTTGGGTTACCAGATGCACGTTTTCAATCACCAGGTGCACGGTTTCAATCACCAGGTGCACGGCTCTATTTCCTCCTCCAGCACTTGTCAAACAGTCCATAAAGCACCCAGGACGGCCCTGAGTGAAAGAGGGCCGTAGTAGGGTGCTCCTATAGCGGGCATTAAAATCAGAATGACCGTTAAATGCATTTATGACCATATTTGTGTTTTTGGGTTACCAGATGCACGGTTTCAATCACCAGGTGCACGGCTCTATTTCCTCCTCCAGCACTTGTCAAACAGTCCATAAAGCACCCAGGACGGCCCTGAGTGAAAGAGGGCCGTAGTAGGGTGCTCCTATAGCGGGCATTAAAATCAGAATGACCGTTAAATGCATTTATGACCATATTTGTGTTTTTGGGTTACCAGATGCACGGTTTCAATCACCAGGTGCACGGCTCTATTTCCTCCTCCAGCACTTGTCAAACAGTCCATAAAGCACCCAGGACGGCCCTGAGTGAAAGAGGGCCGTAGTAGGGTGCTCCTATAGCGGGCATTAAAATCAGAATGACCGTTAAATGCATTTATGACCATATTTGTGTTTTTGGGTTACCGCTTGTATAGCAATCAGTATCCATCGTGAAATTTCAAAGTGTCCATAATGCACTCAGGTCGCCCCCGACAGAGAGAGGGCCGTAGTAGGGTGTTTCCATAGCGGGCATTAATATCAGAATGACCCTTAAATGCATTTAGGACCATATTTGAATTTTTGGGTTACCAGATGCACGTTTTCAATCACCAGGTGCACGGTTTCAATCACCAGGTGCACGGCTCTATTTCCTCCTCCAGCACTTGTCAAACAGTCCATAAAGCACCCAGGACGGCCCTGAGTGAAAGAGGGCCGTAGTAGGGTGCTCCTATAGCGGGCATTAAAATCAGAATGACCGTTAAATGCATTTATGACCATATTTGTGTTTTTGGGTTACCAGATGCACGGTTTCAATCACCAGGTGCACGGCTCTATTTCCTCCTCCAGCACTTGTCAAACAGTCCATAAAGCACCCAGGACGGCCCTGAGTGAAAGAGGGCCGTAGTAGGGTGCTCCTATAGCGGGCATTAAAATCAGAATGACCGTTAAATGCATTTATGACCATATTTGTGTTTTTGGGTTACCGCTTGTATAGCAATCAGTATCCATCGTGAAATTTCAAAGTGTCCATAATGCACTCAGGTCGCCCCCGACAGAGAGAGGGCCGTAGTAGGGTGTTTCCATAGCGGGCATTAATATCAGAATGACCCTTAAATGCATTTAGGACCATATTTGAATTTTTGGGTTACCAGATGCACGTTTTCAATCACCAGGTGCACGGTTTCAATCACCAGGTGCACGGCTCTATTTCCTCCTCCAGCACTTGTCAAACAGTCCATAAAGCACCCAGGACGGCCCTGAGTGAAAGAGGGCCGTAGTAGGGTGCTCCTATAGCGGGCATTAAAATCAGAATGACCGTTAAATGCATTTATGACCATATTTGTGTTTTTGGGTTACCAGATGCACGGTTTCAATCACCAGGTGCACGGCTCTATTTCCTCCTCCAGCACTTGTCAAACAGTCCATAAAGCACCCAGGACGGCCCTGAGTGAAAGAGGGCCGTAGTAGGGTGCTCCTATAGCGGGCATTAAAATCAGAATGACCGTTAAATGCATTTATGACCATATTTGTGTTTTTGGGTTACCAGATGCACGGTTTCAATCACCAGGTGCACGGCTCTATTTCCTCCTCCAGCACTTGTCAAACAGTCCATAAAGCACCCAGGACGGCCCTGAGTGAAAGAGGGCCGTAGTAGGGTGCTCCTATAGCGGGCATTAAAATCAGAATGACCGTTAAATGCATTTATGACCATATTTGTGTTTTTGGGTTACCGCTTGTATAGCAATCAGTATCCATCGTGAAATTTCAAAGTGTCCATAATGCACTCAGGTCGCCCCCGACAGAGAGAGGGCCGTAGTAGGGTGTTTCCATAGCGGGCATTAATATCAGAATGACCCTTAAATGCATTTAGGACCATATTTGAATTTTTGGGTTACCAGATGCACGTTTTCAATCACCAGGTGCACGGTTTCAATCACCAGGTGCACGGCTCTATTTCCTCCTCCAGCACTTGTCAAACAGTCCATAAAGCACCCAGGACGGCCCTGAGTGAAAGAGGGCCGTAGTAGGGTGCTCCTATAGCGGGCATTAAAATCAGAATGACCGTTAAATGCATTTATGACCATATTTGTGTTTTTGGGTTACCAGATGCACGGTTTCAATCACCAGGTGCACGGCTCTATTTCCTCCTCCAGCACTTGTCAAACAGTCCATAAAGCACCCAGGACGGCCCTGAGTGAAAGAGGGCCGTAGTAGGGTGCTCCTATAGCGGGCATTAAAATCAGAATGACCGTTAAATGCATTTATGACCATATTTGTGTTTTTGGGTTACCGCTTGTATAGCAATCAGTATCCATCGTGAAATTTCAAAGTGTCCATAATGCACTCAGGTCGCCCCCGACAGAGAGAGGGCCGTAGTAGGGTGTTTCCATAGCGGGCATTAATATCAGAATGACCCTTAAATGCATTTAGGACCATATTTGAATTTTTGGGTTACCAGATGCACGTTTTCAATCACCAGGTGCACGGTTTCAATCACCAGGTGCACGGCTCTATTTCCTCCTCCAGCACTTGTCAAACAGTCCATAAAGCACCCAGGACGGCCCTGAGTGAAAGAGGGCCGTAGTAGGGTGCTCCTATAGCGGGCATTAAAATCAGAATGACCGTTAAATGCATTTATGACCATATTTGTGTTTTTGGGTTACCAGATGCACGGTTTCAATCACCAGGTGCACGGCTCTATTTCCTCCTCCAGCACTTGTCAAACAGTCCATAAAGCACCCAGGACGGCCCTGAGTGAAAGAGGGCCGTAGTAGGGTGCTCCTATAGCGGGCATTAAAATCAGAATGACCGTTAAATGCATTTATGACCATATTTGTGTTTTTGGGTTACCAGATGCACGGTTTCAATCACCAGGTGCACGGCTCTATTTCCTCCTCCAGCACTTGTCAAACAGTCCATAAAGCACCCAGGACGGCCCTGAGTGAAAGAGGGCCGTAGTAGGGTGCTCCTATAGCGGGCATTAAAATCAGAATGACCGTTAAATGCATTTATGACCATATTTGTGTTTTTGGGTTACCGCTTGTATAGCAATCAGTATCCATCGTGAAATTTCAAAGTGTCCATAATGCACTCAGGTCGCCCCCGACAGAGAGAGGGCCGTAGTAGGGTGTTTCCATAGCGGGCATTAATATCAGAATGACCCTTAAATGCATTTAGGACCATATTTGAATTTTTGGGTTACCAGATGCACGTTTTCAATCACCAGGTGCACGGTTTCAATCACCAGGTGCACGGCTCTATTTCCTCCTCCAGCACTTGTCAAACAGTCCATAAAGCACCCAGGACGGCCCTGAGTGAAAGAGGGCCGTAGTAGGGTGCTCCTATAGCGGGCATTAAAATCAGAATGACCGTTAAATGCATTTATGACCATATTTGTGTTTTTGGGTTACCAGATGCACGGTTTCAATCACCAGGTGCACGGCTCTATTTCCTCCTCCAGCACTTGTCAAACAGTCCATAAAGCACCCAGGACGGCCCTGAGTGAAAGAGGGCCGTAGTAGGGTGCTCCTATAGCGGGCATTAAAATCAGAATGACCGTTAAATGCATTTATGACCATATTTGTGTTTTTGGGTTACCAGATGCACGGTTTCAATCACCAGGTGCACGGCTCTATTTCCTCCTCCAGCACTTGTCAAACAGTCCATAAAGCACCCAGGACGGCCCTGAGTGAAAGAGGGCCGTAGTAGGGTGCTCCTATAGCGGGCATTAAAATCAGAATGACCGTTAAATGCATTTATGACCATATTTGTGTTTTTGGGTTACCGCTTGTATAGCAATCAGTATCCATCGTGAAATTTCAAAGTGTCCATAATGCACTCAGGTCGCCCCCGACAGAGAGAGGGCCGTAGTAGGGTGTTTCCATAGCGGGCATTAATATCAGAATGACCCTTAAATGCATTTAGGACCATATTTGAATTTTTGGGTTACCAGATGCACGTTTTCAATCACCAGGTGCACGGTTTCAATCACCAGGTGCACGGCTCTATTTCCTCCTCCAGCACTTGTCAAACAGTCCATAAAGCACCCAGGACGGCCCTGAGTGAAAGAGGGCCGTAGTAGGGTGCTCCTATAGCGGGCATTAAAATCAGAATGACCGTTAAATGCATTTATGACCATATTTGTGTTTTTGGGTTACCAGATGCACGGTTTCAATCACCAGGTGCACGGCTCTATTTCCTCCTCCAGCACTTGTCAAACAGTCCATAAAGCACCCAGGACGGCCCTGAGTGAAAGAGGGCCGTAGTAGGGTGCTCCTATAGCGGGCATTAAAATCAGAATGACCGTTAAATGCATTTATGACCATATTTGTGTTTTTGGGTTACCGCTTGTATAGCAATCAGTATCCATCGTGAAATTTCAAAGTGTCCATAATGCACTCAGGTCGCCCCCGACAGAGAGAGGGCCGTAGTAGGGTGTTTCCATAGCGGGCATTAATATCAGAATGACCCTTAAATGCATTTAGGACCATATTTGAATTTTTGGGTTACCAGATGCACGTTTTCAATCACCAGGTGCACGGTTTCAATCACCAGGTGCACGGCTCTATTTCCTCCTCCAGCACTTGTCAAACAGTCCATAAAGCACCCAGGACGGCCCTGAGTGAAAGAGGGCCGTAGTAGGGTGCTCCTATAGCGGGCATTAAAATCAGAATGACCGTTAAATGCATTTATGACCATATTTGTGTTTTTGGGTTACCAGATGCACGGTTTCAATCACCAGGTGCACGGCTCTATTTCCTCCTCCAGCACTTGTCAAACAGTCCATAAAGCACCCAGGACGGCCCTGAGTGAAAGAGGGCCGTAGTAGGGTGCTCCTATAGCGGGCATTAAAATCAGAATGACCGTTAAATGCATTTATGACCATATTTGTGTTTTTGGGTTACCAGATGCACGGTTTCAATCACCAGGTGCACGGCTCTATTTCCTCCTCCAGCACTTGTCAAACAGTCCATAAAGCACCCAGGACGGCCCTGAGTGAAAGAGGGCCGTAGTAGGGTGCTCCTATAGCGGGCATTAAAATCAGAATGACCGTTAAATGCATTTATGACCATATTTGTGTTTTTGGGTTACCGCTTGTATAGCAATCAGTATCCATCGTGAAATTTCAAAGTGTCCATAATGCACTCAGGTCGCCCCCGACAGAGAGAGGGCCGTAGTAGGGTGTTTCCATAGCGGGCATTAATATCAGAATGACCCTTAAATGCATTTAGGACCATATTTGAATTTTTGGGTTACCAGATGCACGTTTTCAATCACCAGGTGCACGGTTTCAATCACCAGGTGCACGGCTCTATTTCCTCCTCCAGCACTTGTCAAACAGTCCATAAAGCACCCAGGACGGCCCTGAGTGAAAGAGGGCCGTAGTAGGGTGCTCCTATAGCGGGCATTAAAATCAGAATGACCGTTAAATGCATTTATGACCATATTTGTGTTTTTGGGTTACCAGATGCACGGTTTCAATCACCAGGTGCACGGCTCTATTTCCTCCTCCAGCACTTGTCAAACAGTCCATAAAGCACCCAGGACGGCCCTGAGTGAAAGAGGGCCGTAGTAGGGTGCTCCTATAGCGGGCATTAAAATCAGAATGACCGTTAAATGCATTTATGACCATATTTGTGTTTTTGGGTTACCGCTTGTATAGCAATCAGTATCCATCGTGAAATTTCAAAGTGTCCATAATGCACTCAGGTCGCCCCCGACAGAGAGAGGGCCGTAGTAGGGTGTTTCCATAGCGGGCATTAATATCAGAATGACCCTTAAATGCATTTAGGACCATATTTGAATTTTTGGGTTACCAGATGCACGTTTTCAATCACCAGGTGCACGGTTTCAATCACCAGGTGCACGGCTCTATTTCCTCCTCCAGCACTTGTCAAACAGTCCATAAAGCACCCAGGACGGCCCTGAGTGAAAGAGGGCCGTAGTAGGGTGCTCCTATAGCGGGCATTAAAATCAGAATGACCGTTAAATGCATTTATGACCATATTTGTGTTTTTGGGTTACCGCTTGTATAGCAATCAGTATCCATCGTGAAATTTCAAAGTGTCCATAATGCACTCAGGTCGCCCCCGACAGAGAGAGGGCCGTAGTAGGGTGTTTCCATAGCGGGCATTAATATCAGAATGACCCTTAAATGCATTTAGGACCATATTTGAATTTTTGGGTTACCAGATGCACGTTTTCAATCACCAGGTGCACGGTTTCAATCACCAGGTGCACGGCTCTATTTCCTCCTCCAGCACTTGTCAAACAGTCCATAAAGCACCCAGGACGGCCCTGAGTGAAAGAGGGCCGTAGTAGGGTGCTCCTATAGCGGGCATTAAAATCAGAATGACCGTTAAATGCATTTATGACCATATTTGTGTTTTTGGGTTACCAGATGCACGGTTTCAATCACCAGGTGCACGGCTCTATTTCCTCCTCCAGCACTTGTCAAACAGTCCATAAAGCACCCAGGACGGCCCTGAGTGAAAGAGGGCCGTAGTAGGGTGCTCCTATAGCGGGCATTAAAATCAGAATGACCGTTAAATGCATTTATGACCATATTTGTGTTTTTGGGTTACCGCTTGTATAGCAATCAGTATCCATCGTGAAATTTCAAAGTGTCCATAATGCACTCAGGTCGCCCCCGACAGAGAGAGGGCCGTAGTAGGGTGTTTCCATAGCGGGCATTAATATCAGAATGACCCTTAAATGCATTTAGGACCATATTTGAATTTTTGGGTTACCAGATGCACGTTTTCAATCACCAGGTGCACGGTTTCAATCACCAGGTGCACGGCTCTATTTCCTCCTCCAGCACTTGTCAAACAGTCCATAAAGCACCCAGGACGGCCCTGAGTGAAAGAGGGCCGTAGTAGGGTGCTCCTATAGCGGGCATTAAAATCAGAATGACCGTTAAATGCATTTATGACCATATTTGTGTTTTTGGGTTACCAGATGCACGGTTTCAATCACCAGGTGCACGGCTCTATTTCCTCCTCCAGCACTTGTCAAACAGTCCATAAAGCACCCAGGACGGCCCTGAGTGAAAGAGGGCCGTAGTAGGGTGCTCCTATAGCGGGCATTAAAATCAGAATGACCGTTAAATGCATTTATGACCATATTTGTGTTTTTGGGTTACCAGATGCACGGTTTCAATCACCAGGTGCACGGCTCTATTTCCTCCTCCAGCACTTGTCAAACAGTCCATAAAGCACCCAGGACGGCCCTGAGTGAAAGAGGGCCGTAGTAGGGTGCTCCTATAGCGGGCATTAAAATCAGAATGACCGTTAAATGCATTTATGACCATATTTGTGTTTTTGGGTTACCGCTTGTATAGCAATCAGTATCCATCGTGAAATTTCAAAGTGTCCATAATGCACTCAGGTCGCCCCCGACAGAGAGAGGGCCGTAGTAGGGTGTTTCCATAGCGGGCATTAATATCAGAATGACCCTTAAATGCATTTAGGACCATATTTGAATTTTTGGGTTACCAGATGCACGTTTTCAATCACCAGGTGCACGGTTTCAATCACCAGGTGCACGGCTCTATTTCCTCCTCCAGCACTTGTCAAACAGTCCATAAAGCACCCAGGACGGCCCTGAGTGAAAGAGGGCCGTAGTAGGGTGCTCCTATAGCGGGCATTAAAATCAGAATGACCGTTAAATGCATTTATGACCATATTTGTGTTTTTGGGTTACCAGATGCACGGTTTCAATCACCAGGTGCACGGCTCTATTTCCTCCTCCAGCACTTGTCAAACAGTCCATAAAGCACCCAGGACGGCCCTGAGTGAAAGAGGGCCGTAGTAGGGTGCTCCTATAGCGGGCATTAAAATCAGAATGACCGTTAAATGCATTTATGACCATATTTGTGTTTTTGGGTTACCAGATGCACGGTTTCAATCACCAGGTGCACGGCTCTATTTCCTCCTCCAGCACTTGTCAAACAGTCCATAAAGCACCCAGGACGGCCCTGAGTGAAAGAGGGCCGTAGTAGGGTGCTCCTATAGCGGGCATTAAAATCAGAATGACCGTTAAATGCATTTATGACCATATTTGTGTTTTTGGGTTACCGCTTGTATAGCAATCAGTATCCATCGTGAAATTTCAAAGTGTCCATAATGCACTCAGGTCGCCCCCGACAGAGAGAGGGCCGTAGTAGGGTGTTTCCATAGCGGGCATTAATATCAGAATGACCCTTAAATGCATTTAGGACCATATTTGAATTTTTGGGTTACCAGATGCACGTTTTCAATCACCAGGTGCACGGTTTCAATCACCAGGTGCACGGCTCTATTTCCTCCTCCAGCACTTGTCAAACAGTCCATAAAGCACCCAGGACGGCCCTGAGTGAAAGAGGGCCGTAGTAGGGTGCTCCTATAGCGGGCATTAAAATCAGAATGACCGTTAAATGCATTTATGACCATATTTGTGTTTTTGGGTTACCAGATGCACGGTTTCAATCACCAGGTGCACGGCTCTATTTCCTCCTCCAGCACTTGTCAAACAGTCCATAAAGCACCCAGGACGGCCCTGAGTGAAAGAGGGCCGTAGTAGGGTGCTCCTATAGCGGGCATTAAAATCAGAATGACCGTTAAATGCATTTATGACCATATTTGTGTTTTTGGGTTACCGCTTGTATAGCAATCAGTATCCATCGTGAAATTTCAAAGTGTCCATAATGCACTCAGGTCGCCCCCGACAGAGAGAGGGCCGTAGTAGGGTGTTTCCATAGCGGGCATTAATATCAGAATGACCCTTAAATGCATTTAGGACCATATTTGAATTTTTGGGTTACCAGATGCACGTTTTCAATCACCAGGTGCACGGTTTCAATCACCAGGTGCACGGCTCTATTTCCTCCTCCAGCACTTGTCAAACAGTCCATAAAGCACCCAGGACGGCCCTGAGTGAAAGAGGGCCGTAGTAGGGTGCTCCTATAGCGGGCATTAAAATCAGAATGACCGTTAAATGCATTTATGACCATATTTGTGTTTTTGGGTTACCAGATGCACGGTTTCAATCACCAGGTGCACGGCTCTATTTCCTCCTCCAGCACTTGTCAAACAGTCCATAAAGCACCCAGGACGGCCCTGAGTGAAAGAGGGCCGTAGTAGGGTGCTCCTATAGCGGGCATTAAAATCAGAATGACCGTTAAATGCATTTATGACCATATTTGTGTTTTTGGGTTACCAGATGCACGGTTTCAATCACCAGGTGCACGGCTCTATTTCCTCCTCCAGCACTTGTCAAACAGTCCATAAAGCACCCAGGACGGCCCTGAGTGAAAGAGGGCCGTAGTAGGGTGCTCCTATAGCGGGCATTAAAATCAGAATGACCGTTAAATGCATTTATGACCATATTTGTGTTTTTGGGTTACCGCTTGTATAGCAATCAGTATCCATCGTGAAATTTCAAAGTGTCCATAATGCACTCAGGTCGCCCCCGACAGAGAGAGGGCCGTAGTAGGGTGTTTCCATAGCGGGCATTAATATCAGAATGACCCTTAAATGCATTTAGGACCATATTTGAATTTTTGGGTTACCAGATGCACGTTTTCAATCACCAGGTGCACGGTTTCAATCACCAGGTGCACGGCTCTATTTCCTCCTCCAGCACTTGTCAAACAGTCCATAAAGCACCCAGGACGGCCCTGAGTGAAAGAGGGCCGTAGTAGGGTGCTCCTATAGCGGGCATTAAAATCAGAATGACCGTTAAATGCATTTATGACCATATTTGTGTTTTTGGGTTACCAGATGCACGGTTTCAATCACCAGGTGCACGGCTCTATTTCCTCCTCCAGCACTTGTCAAACAGTCCATAAAGCACCCAGGACGGCCCTGAGTGAAAGAGGGCCGTAGTAGGGTGCTCCTATAGCGGGCATTAAAATCAGAATGACCGTTAAATGCATTTATGACCATATTTGTGTTTTTGGGTTACCAGATGCACGGTTTCAATCACCAGGTGCACGGCTCTATTTCCTCCTCCAGCACTTGTCAAACAGTCCATAAAGCACCCAGGACGGCCCTGAGTGAAAGAGGGCCGTAGTAGGGTGCTCCTATAGCGGGCATTAAAATCAGAATGACCGTTAAATGCATTTATGACCATATTTGTGTTTTTGGGTTACCGCTTGTATAGCAATCAGTATCCATCGTGAAATTTCAAAGTGTCCATAATGCACTCAGGTCGCCCCCGACAGAGAGAGGGCCGTAGTAGGGTGTTTCCATAGCGGGCATTAATATCAGAATGACCCTTAAATGCATTTAGGACCATATTTGAATTTTTGGGTTACCAGATGCACGTTTTCAATCACCAGGTGCACGGTTTCAATCACCAGGTGCACGGCTCTATTTCCTCCTCCAGCACTTGTCAAACAGTCCATAAAGCACCCAGGACGGCCCTGAGTGAAAGAGGGCCGTAGTAGGGTGCTCCTATAGCGGGCATTAAAATCAGAATGACCGTTAAATGCATTTATGACCATATTTGTGTTTTTGGGTTACCAGATGCACGGTTTCAATCACCAGGTGCACGGCTCTATTTCCTCCTCCAGCACTTGTCAAACAGTCCATAAAGCACCCAGGACGGCCCTGAGTGAAAGAGGGCCGTAGTAGGGTGCTCCTATAGCGGGCATTAAAATCAGAATGACCGTTAAATGCATTTATGACCATATTTGTGTTTTTGGGTTACCAGATGCACGGTTTCAATCACCAGGTGCACGGCTCTATTTCCTCCTCCAGCACTTGTCAAACAGTCCATAAAGCACCCAGGACGGCCCTGAGTGAAAGAGGGCCGTAGTAGGGTGCTCCTATAGCGGGCATTAAAATCAGAATGACCGTTAAATGCATTTATGACCATATTTGTGTTTTTGGGTTACCGCTTGTATAGCAATCAGTATCCATCGTGAAATTTCAAAGTGTCCATAATGCACTCAGGTCGCCCCCGACAGAGAGAGGGCCGTAGTAGGGTGTTTCCATAGCGGGCATTAATATCAGAATGACCCTTAAATGCATTTAGGACCATATTTGAATTTTTGGGTTACCAGATGCACGTTTTCAATCACCAGGTGCACGGTTTCAATCACCAGGTGCACGGCTCTATTTCCTCCTCCAGCACTTGTCAAACAGTCCATAAAGCACCCAGGACGGCCCTGAGTGAAAGAGGGCCGTAGTAGGGTGCTCCTATAGCGGGCATTAAAATCAGAATGACCGTTAAATGCATTTATGACCATATTTGTGTTTTTGGGTTACCAGATGCACGGTTTCAATCACCAGGTGCACGGCTCTATTTCCTCCTCCAGCACTTGTCAAACAGTCCATAAAGCACCCAGGACGGCCCTGAGTGAAAGAGGGCCGTAGTAGGGTGCTCCTATAGCGGGCATTAAAATCAGAATGACCGTTAAATGCATTTATGACCATATTTGTGTTTTTGGGTTACCGCTTGTATAGCAATCAGTATCCATCGTGAAATTTCAAAGTGTCCATAATGCACTCAGGTCGCCCCCGACAGAGAGAGGGCCGTAGTAGGGTGTTTCCATAGCGGGCATTAATATCAGAATGACCCTTAAATGCATTTAGGACCATATTTGAATTTTTGGGTTACCAGATGCACGTTTTCAATCACCAGGTGCACGGTTTCAATCACCAGGTGCACGGCTCTATTTCCTCCTCCAGCACTTGTCAAACAGTCCATAAAGCACCCAGGACGGCCCTGAGTGAAAGAGGGCCGTAGTAGGGTGCTCCTATAGCGGGCATTAAAATCAGAATGACCGTTAAATGCATTTATGACCATATTTGTGTTTTTGGGTTACCAGATGCACGGTTTCAATCACCAGGTGCACGGCTCTATTTCCTCCTCCAGCACTTGTCAAACAGTCCATAAAGCACCCAGGACGGCCCTGAGTGAAAGAGGGCCGTAGTAGGGTGCTCCTATAGCGGGCATTAAAATCAGAATGACCGTTAAATGCATTTATGACCATATTTGTGTTTTTGGGTTACCGCTTGTATAGCAATCAGTATCCATCGTGAAATTTCAAAGTGTCCATAATGCACTCAGGTCGCCCCCGACAGAGAGAGGGCCGTAGTAGGGTGTTTCCATAGCGGGCATTAATATCAGAATGACCCTTAAATGCATTTAGGACCATATTTGAATTTTTGGGTTACCAGATGCACGTTTTCAATCACCAGGTGCACGGTTTCAATCACCAGGTGCACGGCTCTATTTCCTCCTCCAGCACTTGTCAAACAGTCCATAAAGCACCCAGGACGGCCCTGAGTGAAAGAGGGCCGTAGTAGGGTGCTCCTATAGCGGGCATTAAAATCAGAATGACCGTTAAATGCATTTATGACCATATTTGTGTTTTTGGGTTACCAGATGCACGGTTTCAATCACCAGGTGCACGGCTCTATTTCCTCCTCCAGCACTTGTCAAACAGTCCATAAAGCACCCAGGACGGCCCTGAGTGAAAGAGGGCCGTAGTAGGGTGCTCCTATAGCGGGCATTAAAATCAGAATGACCGTTAAATGCATTTATGACCATATTTGTGTTTTTGGGTTACCAGATGCACGGTTTCAATCACCAGGTGCACGGCTCTATTTCCTCCTCCAGCACTTGTCAAACAGTCCATAAAGCACCCAGGACGGCCCTGAGTGAAAGAGGGCCGTAGTAGGGTGCTCCTATAGCGGGCATTAAAATCAGAATGACCGTTAAATGCATTTATGACCATATTTGTGTTTTTGGGTTACCGCTTGTATAGCAATCAGTATCCATCGTGAAATTTCAAAGTGTCCATAATGCACTCAGGTCGCCCCCGACAGAGAGAGGGCCGTAGTAGGGTGTTTCCATAGCGGGCATTAATATCAGAATGACCCTTAAATGCATTTAGGACCATATTTGAATTTTTGGGTTACCAGATGCACGTTTTCAATCACCAGGTGCACGGTTTCAATCACCAGGTGCACGGCTCTATTTCCTCCTCCAGCACTTGTCAAACAGTCCATAAAGCACCCAGGACGGCCCTGAGTGAAAGAGGGCCGTAGTAGGGTGCTCCTATAGCGGGCATTAAAATCAGAATGACCGTTAAATGCATTTATGACCATATTTGTGTTTTTGGGTTACCAGATGCACGGTTTCAATCACCAGGTGCACGGCTCTATTTCCTCCTCCAGCACTTGTCAAACAGTCCATAAAGCACCCAGGACGGCCCTGAGTGAAAGAGGGCCGTAGTAGGGTGCTCCTATAGCGGGCATTAAAATCAGAATGACCGTTAAATGCATTTATGACCATATTTGTGTTTTTGGGTTACCGCTTGTATAGCAATCAGTATCCATCGTGAAATTTCAAAGTGTCCATAATGCACTCAGGTCGCCCCCGACAGAGAGAGGGCCGTAGTAGGGTGTTTCCATAGCGGGCATTAATATCAGAATGACCCTTAAATGCATTTAGGACCATATTTGAATTTTTGGGTTACCAGATGCACGTTTTCAATCACCAGGTGCACGGTTTCAATCACCAGGTGCACGGCTCTATTTCCTCCTCCAGCACTTGTCAAACAGTCCATAAAGCACCCAGGACGGCCCTGAGTGAAAGAGGGCCGTAGTAGGGTGCTCCTATAGCGGGCATTAAAATCAGAATGACCGTTAAATGCATTTATGACCATATTTGTGTTTTTGGGTTACCAGATGCACGGTTTCAATCACCAGGTGCACGGCTCTATTTCCTCCTCCAGCACTTGTCAAACAGTCCATAAAGCACCCAGGACGGCCCTGAGTGAAAGAGGGCCGTAGTAGGGTGCTCCTATAGCGGGCATTAAAATCAGAATGACCGTTAAATGCATTTATGACCATATTTGTGTTTTTGGGTTACCAGATGCACGGTTTCAATCACCAGGTGCACGGCTCTATTTCCTCCTCCAGCACTTGTCAAACAGTCCATAAAGCACCCAGGACGGCCCTGAGTGAAAGAGGGCCGTAGTAGGGTGCTCCTATAGCGGGCATTAAAATCAGAATGACCGTTAAATGCATTTATGACCATATTTGTGTTTTTGGGTTACCAGATGCACGGTTTCAATACCAGGTGCACGGCTCTATTTCCTCCTCCAGCACTTGTCAAACAGTCCATAAAGCACCCAGGACGGCCCTGAGTGAAAGAGGGCCGTAGTAGGTGCTCCTATAGCGGGCATTAAAATCAGAATGACCGTTAAATGCATTTATGACCATATTTGTGTTTTTGGGTTACCGCTTGTATAGCAATCAGTATCCATCGTGAAATTTCAAAGTGTCCATAATGCACTCAGGTCGCCCCCGACAGAGAGAGGGCCGTAGTAGGGTGTTTCCATAGCGGGCATTAATATCAGAATGACCCTTAAATGCATTTAGGACCATATTTGAATTTTTGGGTTACCAGATGCACGTTTTCAATCACCAGGTGCACGGTTTCAATCACCAGGTGCACGGCTCTATTTCCTCCTCCAGCACTTGTCAAACAGTCCATAAAGCACCCAGGACGGCCCTGAGTGAAAGAGGGCCGTAGTAGGGTGCTCCTATAGCGGGCATTAAAATCAGAATGACCGTTAAATGCATTTATGACCATATTTGTGTTTTTGGGTTACCAGATGCACGGTTTCAATCACCAGGTGCACGGCTCTATTTCCTCCTCCAGCACTTGTCAAACAGTCCATAAAGCACCCAGGACGGCCCTGAGTGAAAGAGGGCCGTAGTAGGGTGCTCCTATAGCGGGCATTAAAATCAGAATGACCGTTAAATGCATTTATGACCATATTTGTGTTTTTGGGTTACCGCTTGTATAGCAATCAGTATCCATCGTGAAATTTCAAAGTGTCCATAATGCACTCAGGTCGCCCCCGACAGAGAGAGGGCCGTAGTAGGGTGTTTCCATAGCGGGCATTAATATCAGAATGACCCTTAAATGCATTTAGGACCATATTTGAATTTTTGGGTTACCAGATGCACGTTTTCAATCACCAGGTGCACGGTTTCAATCACCAGGTGCACGGCTCTATTTCCTCCTCCAGCACTTGTCAAACAGTCCATAAAGCACCCAGGACGGCCCTGAGTGAAAGAGGGCCGTAGTAGGGTGCTCCTATAGCGGGCATTAAAATCAGAATGACCGTTTAAATGCATTTATGACCATATTTGTGTTTTTGGGTTACCGCTTGTATAGCAATCAGTATCCATCGTGAAATTTCAAAGTGTCCATAATGCACTCAGGTCGCCCCCGACAGAGAGAGGGCCGTAGTAGGGTTGTTTCCATAGCGGGCATTTAATATCAGAATGACCCTTAAATGCATTTAGGACCATATTTGAATTTTTGGGGTTACCAGATGCACGTTTTCAATCACCAGGTGCCCGGTTTCAATCACCAGGTGCACGGCTCTATTTCCTCCTCCAGCACTTGTCAAACAGTCCATAAGCACCCAGGACGGCCCTGCTGAGTGAACGAGGGCCGTAGTAGGGTGCTCCTAAGCGGGCATTAAAATCGAATGACGTTAAATGCATTTTATGACCATAATTTGTGTCTTTTGGGTTACCGATGCACGGTTCAATCACCAGGTGCACGGCTCTATTCCTCCCAGCACTTGTCAACAGTCCATTAAAGCACCAGGACGGCCCTGAGTGAAAGAGGGCCGTAGTAGTAGGGTGATCCTATAGCGGGCATAAATCAGAATGGCCCGTTAAATGCTTATGACCATATTTGTGTTTTTGG